>NW_020925192.1:91277-252866 GCF_003984885.1 Neopelma chrysocephalum
AGTCACGTGGGATCAAGGTATAAAGGACCGCGCGCTGTTTAAATAAATCTCTTTGTTTACCACCTCACAGAGAGCGTGCCATGATTTCTTTATTATATAAAGGCAGTGCCACGTGCACGCTACATGCTGGAACTTCCGCAGCTCTATGGAGGAAACAGAAACTTAATCTCCAGAGAAATTGAGCAAGCCTCATACTTCAGATGTTGTACACCAATGCAGACATAATGGACAGACCTGATAGAATTTGATAGGGATAAGCTGTGAAGCTAGGTACCATACTGGACCATGTTCATCCTGTGGGAATCCCAATGTTTTTTGAACTGGACTTCTGAGGCACTCATGGGCTGAGAGCTAAAGCTTGTGCAGGAGTGGAACAGCTCCATTAGTATTACATGGGACTACAGATGACCTTACATGCCTGCAATACAACTGACATAGTGGTTTGGAGCCAGGAGGGACATTGAGGAGAGAAGAGTAACTTTGAATAAGAAACTCGTCATGCTGGCTTAAAGGGAGCCCAGCAATATTCTTCATTCTTCTAAATGCTGGGATGTACCTCAGGCGTAATCTTGTCATTCACATAATTCCCATTAGTCTTACAATCTTATATTTTTAATTTCCATTTGCATCCTGTTTGCATAATGGTCCATGAAAGAAATGTTACTACATAGGCAATAGACTATGGAGTTTACCAAAGGAAGAGTGGTATTTATGGGGACATCTGAGAAGAAATAACTCATGTTCATTGAATTTGTTTTGACTATTTAGTGTTAAATTGAAAGCTGTACAATATCATATTAAGCTCTGTCATACTGTTGATTCAAGTTGACACAAGGTAGCCCCTCGGTATTCTTAAGGGATCACTGATGCAACATTCATCAAAAGTATAAGTCAGTACATTTTAGGCCCTGTGCTCTTCAATATCTTCATAAATTACTTGGGTGCAGGAGTGGAAGGGATACCAAGCAAGTCTGCAGATGACACAAAACTGAGAGGACCTGTTGACTCCCTTGAAGACAGGGAGGCCCTGCAGAGAGACCTTGACCAATGAGAGGACTGGGCAATCACCAACCATATGAAGTTCAGCAAGGGGAAGTGCCAGATTCTGCACCTGGGATGGGACAACCCTGGATGTACGAACAGACTGGGGGATGAGATGCTGGAAAGCAGTGCTATGGAAAGGGACCTGGGGGTCCTGATTTATGGCCAATTGAATGTAAGTCAGCAGTGCCCTGGCAGCCAGGAGGGCCAGCCGTGTCCTGGGGGACATCAGGTAAAGCATCACCAGGTGGGTGAGGAAGGGGATTGTCCTGCTTTGCTCTGCACTGGGACAGCCTCATCTTGAGTATTGTGGCAATTTTGGGCACCACAACATAGGAAAGTTATTAAGCTGTTAGAGAGTGTCCAAAGGAGGGCAACAAAGATGGAGAAGGGCCTTGAGGGGAAGCCGTATGAGGAGCAGCTGAGGTCACTTGGTGTGTTCAGTCTGGAGAAGGGGAAACTGAGGAGAGGTTTCATTGCAGTTACAACTTCCTTGTGAGGGGAAGAGAAGGGGCAGGCACTGATCTCTTCTCTGTGGTGACCAGTGACAGGACCCAAGGGAGTGGTCTGAAATTTTGTCAGGGAAGATTTAGGTTGGGTGTTAGAAAAAGTTGCAGCCCCATTCATGTTGCTCACTCCTCTTCCACCTTGTCCAGCATCCTGAGCCAACCACTCTGGGCACCCAAACGGTGAGCATGGCATCTCTGCAGCCCAGATGCTGAATCATAGCATGTAATTTTCCAGCAGCAGCATCTGAGTGTTTGGCTGGCCTTTTCTCTGGCTTATGCTGTTGTGGTGGCTGTAGGAAATCTGAGGCTAGAAAAGTAGTTGTGTGGTGGTCTATTCTGAAAATTTTTCTTATTCTTTACATTTAATTATCATACATTTGTCGCCCATTACATATCTGAATAATGGTCCTGAGAAAACTCCCCTTGAGACCTTTGTGTGATATGAACCCCTCACCATCATGTTTCTTCACATGGTCACTCCGCATGTTCTCTGTGTTTGCTCTTGCTAACCCTCCTCTTGCACTTATCTTTCCTCTCTCGCAAAATCGTAATGAAATTGTTTTGTGCTTAGCATGTATGTTCATAAGATATTTCTCTGCAATAAGACGTCTCCTGATTATTTCAGTTTTGGGGTCTAATTTTAGACACAGACCATCATAGTACAGTTTATATCTCATATTCCATATTCATAATTTGATTCAAAGAACAAGATTCTTTTAGTCAAACCAGGAAGATTTTTGTCCTTTTTCTTATTTTTGACTTTTAATCAGTATACTAAGATGACATGGATTTCTGTTTTTAATATAGTTCTCAAGAAAGCAGAAGTATCCATTTACTTTATGGCCTCTCCAAAAAAAAAGATCATATGAAACAGGTTGGAAAAGTTCTAATACTTATTCTTCTTGCCCTAAGTAATTTCCCCTCCATGCTGTCCTCCAATAGACTCCAGAAATAATATTTTGTGTTTATCTCTCAAATGTCCACACATTGACAAAGTTTAACATTCTTTCTGTCTTTTACACAATTCTCTTGAGTTATATTGTGTTAATAGTGAGTGTAATAAATAAATATAAACAAAGCTCCTGGTGAAATCTTACAATGAGAAATGGTAATGTCTTTAAGCGTAGTAAAATTTGGATGGAGTAAAGCAAAAGATTATTCTGCAAATAGATGAAGGATTTTCCCCCCTCTCCTTTGTTGATAACTTTTTGATGAGAACACACACACAAAAAGATGTAAATAGACTGGATGCCCTTGCTATGCAAAGGCAACTCTCTATATGGTAAGATATGTGACACCTATCTCACAGACAGGAGCTTACAATCCTATTCATTAATTTTATCACTAACATAAACTTTTAATATGCATACGATCAGTATATGGGACTTCCAGGGCAGCTTAAAATGACTGTAACCTGTAATTACTGCTCCTGTACTTGATTATAATAATCTGATTGCAATTATTCAGTGATTTTAATACAAGCCCCAAGCTACATAACAATAATTCAAGTGCAGTGATTGGGAACATGTTTCTGTTTGGCTGTGAAATGATGTTTTAATTCGCACTGATTCAGGGATCTGGCTATAGTTCTATTCATGTAATTAAGGCACATTTATACAGTCAAGTGCAATAACTTTAGTTTGAAGTGAATTTAATTAGTGCAAAGACTCTATATAAAGTCAAAATGGCTCATAAGCATGAATTCCTTAGATAAGAATAATAAAATGAATACTTGGCATGTCTGGCCGTTACAATGAGATGGCTAATTTTTAGAAAAAAATGAAAAGGCAAAGACACATGGGAAGATGAGAGAAACTTGTTCACAGTGCTACAAAATGCATTTTAGCTAAGGTTCAGAATTATTACTAAAAGTTTTATCATTTCCATGCTCTTGTCTTGATCCTGAGCTTAAGCTAATGATCAGAAGCAGGACTTTAAAATACTTCTAAATATTTTATTCTGATGAGAATTTTGAGTGAGCCCAAGTATTAAATGACAGTGAGCTCTGAAGGCTATCTCATCCGTTGTCTCTTAGACCTTCATTTCAAAATTAGACCTGGCAAAAAAAGAGTTTCAAGGCCTAAATGTGTATTTTGAAGACTTATATCAAAATTACTCTCAAGCAACAGAAATTATTTTGCAAGTAGAAGATTGCACTACCTTTTAAAACCCCCTTATTAGATAATGAATAAGATGCTATAAAAAAGTAATTGCCCCATGAGCAGATATATTAATTTTACTTTTACATATAATATAAAAATTGCATTTTTTCTTCATCAAAACCATATTTATTTAATAAACCAGTCCCTCTTAAATATAATGGGATTTTTGTTCAGACCAAAGAGGAAAGCAAATAACTTAATTAAAATATTTTTCTTATTAGCTTTTTCACTTCTTACTTGAACTGAAAAACTTTGGTACCCTACAAGAGAAAAAAGAAAAAACAAGTGCATCAATGAGCATTTGTGTTTGTATGGGGATCATACATACTTTTTACACAGTGACTTCCTAGGTTTTCTGTATTTGTAATGGTATGTGGGAATAAAAATATTTTAAGAGAAAAACCCCCACAAAAATAACCAAGCAACCCAAAACCTGGAAACAATTTAGAAAATTGCACTAATAGCAAATCAACAAGGTCTTATGTCAAGCTATTTACTTGGGGAAAAGCATTTCCGCCCCCATTACTATTATTATCATCCCACAGAAGCTTATCTTTTCTCTTCTTGACAATGATACTAAATGATTATGTGAATTAAGTGTTGCTAATAAATCAGTGAATCACCCTGATCCTGATTTTGTTTAAACTACGTGTACTGACTCTTTTAGCCTGGGACAGTTGCCCACAAAAGAGAAAAATTAAAATGCAATTCAGATTGTTATTTCTGAACTTGATCAAGTTATTATGCCACATTTTAGGTACTTCCAAACCCACAATACTGTCCTAAAACTGTTTTGATATCTGGTATACTGCACCAAGAGAAAACCCTGTTGTGGTGAAATATCTGGTTTTGCAATGGCCCTTACATGGAAAAAAATTATAGATATTTTTAATTTTTATTTAAAAAAATATTATTGTTATGACTTCTACAGAAGGCAGAAAAAACGTCTGGTTACACACCAAATCAATGAATCAATCAGTTTTAGCCTTCTGATTGTTAGTACTGAGAGACAAAATTTCTGGAGGTTCTGGAGAGGCTTCATTAACAGCGAGCGGACATAAAAATGCATTTAAGTGTACACCCAAGTGTAATGGCCACTGTCATCACAACACAACTTTAAAAATTATGTGTTACCAGTACATGCTATATCTGCTAGTGCTTCTTGCTCAAAGGCAAACAAATAATCACTAATAACTACTTACAAATATCAACAAAATTTTTAATATTGTTATTAACAACAAAAATTGTCAACAAAAAATACTGTGACAAAAATATTGTGAATAAAAAATTGTTAAAACTTGATAGACAGGAATATAGCAAAAGTTAGGGAATGAATGAGATTGTGTCTATATCTGCTTGACCAATTCAGTGTTTTAAAAATGCTAATAAAAATCTAACTAACTTTTTTAAATTTTCACATAGTCCACAAATAAATGGGCTCTAATACTGAACTTGGAATAGTTTATGAGAAAAAAATCTGGTATAATTAGTTTTTGTGCTTTTTTTCTTGGCAGGCATATTTGAAACTTCAGAATTTTTAATTTTTAATTTATTTTGTTTTAATTTTTATTCATAAATTTTTTTATTTATAGTATAATTGGCTGCTGAGTTCTCATTCCTACTCTGTGGTTTTGTTTAGTTTTATTGTCTTCTGATAGCTTTGATTCTATGAGAGTAGACTTGAAAAATCTGCACAGGGAAATAACATGGCTGCAGCACTGAGGGTTAGCTATATCAGTGCTTGACACTCTTCCACAAGCCATCTGTGTCAGAGCAGGCTTGCATCCTGACAACTCATGCACTGAAAAATCTTTGCCACCCATTTTCACACAGTTATGGCAAGGTGACTGAGGTTTCTCTACAGAGTGAGCTCCTGATGTTTTGACATCTGCTTGTATGAACTTCAATATCCTTTTCATTCATGCTGAATACCAACTGATACTGTCCTTGCCTGTAAGCATTTAAAATCAGCACTTAATTGGTGTCAAGACAAATATTTTCATTAATACATGCTCATTCATTTGTAGTAATTATGCTCCTTAAACATTTAGGTAACAAAAAAAAATTAAATAAAAAAAGCAAATGTGGACCAAAATCCACCAATGAATCACAAACTGAACACACTTGCATTTACAAAAATTACAGAGGTCTGTGCAGGGACCCCTCTTCCTCCTGTGTGTTACCAGCTTCAGAAGTGGCAATGGAAGAGCCAGGTATAAAAATGGAGTTAAGAATCTGTTCAGTGTTTGTGTGGATGTTCTCAAGGACATTATTAGCACCATTCATGTTCCAAAGTATATTTCATGACATAGTATAATTTATTTGTACACTGAATCATCACTTTGCACTTTTTCTGATGTGTCAAGCAGCAGATTACCAGTAATAAACATATTTTAGCAATATTTTAAAACCCTGAATTACTGCATTTCTAATATGAATTGCTACTGTGATTGTGTAGAACACATAGACACATGAAACTGTTAAAATAAGAAATTTAGAAGTGGTAACAGTCATACTTTTCTACCAGAAAAGTAGAGAAAGTTTCAAAAAATTAAGAAATTCCTCTCTCCTGTCCAAATTGATGATGATATCTTTTCTTGCAAGCTCAGTAAGTATATGGTTCAGTTTAGATTACCGACCGGGCAAAGGTTGGAACTCAGCTACTCAACTTCAAAATATTTGTCAACCCTGACTGTCTACTCAGTAATGATCACAGAAGTGTGAACCGATAACAGGGTGTTTTCCAAGAGATCCTGTACTAAAAATCACTAATTAAGGACATGAAAAGCATTTTGCTTTTTTTTCCCCTTCATTCCCCTTAGTTAATAAACTAAGGTTGTGTGATGTGGAAAATAATTTTTTCAAATCTTTTTAGAACTAATGAACACATTTCAAGAGATTACTACTGTGTCCTCAATTTATCCAACTCCTCAAGCGCTGCTCCAGGGGAATCACATGAGTACTTGACCTCTGTAAAATTTTAAGAAGAAAAACAAACTTCATAAAAGTTAATCACATTAGTTAAAGCTGTAAGGATGTTTTAATGTTCCTTCTAAGCCACCCAGTTCCATTACCTGAAACCCATCAACACAATCCTTCCTTGGGAAGAAAGGAATGAATCAAACTAAAAAGATTTGTAATTGAATTATCATCAGTCTTGGGGCAATTAGAAATATTTTTTATTGGAACACCTGAATATAACCTGGATGGCTTCTAATTAGTCCATCAACTCAAACAATAAGAAAATGCAGGAACAATTTCACAGTGTTGTAAAAATTGAAATGAGTTCAATATTGTTGCATGTATGTGTTAGGAAGTTATAGTGAGAGAATGTAAATCAAATGGAATGCAAAACCTATACAAAATAAGTCGTCTAAGGAGTACTAGGGAGATTTTGTTCCTACAAGTAAATCTACATACCTACTGTTTTAATTATATTCTTCTTCTGCAACTTCAGATCATATTTCTTATGTCAATATACTGTTACGAAAATTATTGTTGGAAAAGCTTAAAAATATTGTTTGCATAAGTTCTGAATTATGAGCCTACTAAAATAATGTTTTCTAGTGGGTTTATTTACTGTCAGTTTTTATGCAACTTTCAATCTTATGTATGAGAATCAAAGGCAAATGCACAGTTCACTGCAACTGCAAGTAAATACAATAAGTTATAATCCTGCATTTTCTGTTTCACCTTCTTTTTATGTTTAGAATCCAAATTTTTCTCCTGCAGTTTTATTCTATTCCTTGCATATCAGAAAAGAATGTTAACTTCAGAAGATGAGATGTGGAATTAGATTTTCATGGAGCTGTTTCTGTATCTCTTGTTATTTGAGTGTGGGTGGTTATTTTCATGTTTTGTGTTTTTCGTTCTTTGTTTTGGTTTGTTGTTTCTTTTCTCTGTGTGATAGTAGTTCTAGAGTATGAGAAACTCTTCAAAAAGCAGATCTTCCATATCTTTGCATTTGCTCTGCTCTTAATTTAGTCTAAAAGCAGTATCTCGAACAAGAGAAAAAAATTGTTAACTGTCACAGAGGAGTGGAATAGCATAATGTATTTTCCCTAATGACAATATGCATTTAAATGTGTTGAAATATGCCTATTCTTTCAAGTGAGACTTTTTACCCTGAGCATGAATGGAATTTCTATAATGAAGTTTAAAATTAAGTTTAACATTTTCACACAGTCTTTTTAAAATTTATTTTAAGTTACTTAGCATACAACCTTTCAGACTATGGGAAATATGGGAAAAAAACTCTGGAAGTCATACTCATACCTACTTTTTCTGCAGAGACCTGTCTTGTTTTCTTCTTTCCAACCATAATGTGCTACGGTTACAGTGGAACCCAGAACACAAAAGCTTAGCTGAATTCTCAGACCCACTGGGAATAAACACTGGAGCTTTACTTGCCAACCCAGCAAATTTCATCTTTCCACCACTAATGTTGCCATGTGCAGTGTTTGCCATGGCTAGCAATTTGGATCATATGATTGTTCAAAATACCAACCTTTTTATTTTAACAATGACATTTTTAGGTCAAACCTTTCAAATGTATAAAAATGACTTTTAGACTTAAACCACATTATTGATCAGGTTGAGCATTCAAAGTTAGTAGTAGCTTAAAAAATATTAGCTGTATTCCCCTATATTGCTAAAAAAAGTTGAATATATGGGCTTTTTCAGCAGTGGAAAAATAACTATGTTATAGCAATTTCTCAGAACTAATTAGCTATGCCATCCCTGTGCTACTTCTACTAGATGAAGTATCATTATTTTGTGTTGTGAAATAACGCTGAAAACCTAAATAGCTGAAATAATTAAAATCATGATATCTTTTGAAAAGTCCCATGGATATTTATTCAAAAGCATCAAAAAGATCCAAGACCCCTGACTTTTTTTTTTTTAAAGTATTATTACTGTACATCTACTACACATGGACTTCCTTAGAGAGACACATGGACTCTCCTTTCAGAGAGACAAGACAGTAGGGATACATTGAGACTAAATGATCTGTTTTCTCTTTTCTTTGCTTTTGGTGCAGTGGAACTATTTAAACTACTTTATCCCTACAGTGCTTTTTTAGGCTTGGGCACAGGTTACCTATTTGCTGTAAAAGTACATTTCAAAATTATTTACTCTATTTCGAAAATAATTGGCTGTTACAATGTGGAAGCAAGTACCTAATGGAGAAAAATGATAGCTTGAAGAAGTAATTTGAGGGTTAAATTTATTTAGAAGTGATTATTTTCTACTTAGATCTAAATGTATATCTACAGATCTACTGCAGATATGAGACCTGCAAATCTTATACTAAAGTAAGTCCAATTTAATGAATAAATTGCCAAGGACTTGTCTCATCAATAGCTTCTTGGACATCAGCTGCTGCCAGCTCAGAGGCTACCCTTTGATGAGTAGCTTACTGAATCTGAAAAGCACAGGGTCCTTGTTAATTAGTATTAAAACTTGTTTGTTATTAGAATCTTAATGTGGTAGGAAGCATTCAAAAGAGTTGCAGTACAAAAGGAAAGCCTTCAGCGTGGAGAATTTACACTCTAAATGGACAAGTATTAGTAGACTGCTTTTATGTTCCTCTGCTGACAGAGAACAGCAAAGTGAAAATGCTTCAGGGTCCTAACACCTTACAGTTGGGTTAGCTGTGCTGTGGCATGGCATTATGGAACAAACAGGACATAAGTTTCTGTGAAATTTAAATCCTTTGGTCAGTCACTCCTGTGTACCTTGCAAACCCTTCAACTTTGATTTTTCCATGAAAGGTTAGATGTTAATGCCACCGTGCTTCATAACAGTGCAATTAAGTAATAATAATGGACTGATATATCCACACAGATGAGCACAAAAATGTATTAAAATCTGTCAAAAGAAAAAAGAGGTAGGCATATGTATATGTAGATTCTCAAACCACCGAAGTATTAAACTAATGAGTTTAAAGTGTGCCAAGGCAGAGGCAAGGAAAATGTAAACAGTGAACTGTAATATTTTCTTTCCATTAGTTTATTTACTTAAAGCTAATATGAAGTGTTGCATCTGTCTGATTGAGGGAAATGTTTTACATACATAAATACATTCCAGAAAATATGGGAAATTATACAAAATCATGTAAATGTTTATAAGCTTAAATACAAAAAAAATAAGAACATATCATAAATTATTAAACCAGGGGAACTATGATTCTGATTTATTGCAAGTTATTCAAGAGTGGACACAGATTTTACTTCCTTGTGGAAATTTTTCCCCATGTTACAACTTCTCAACGTTTTACAAATACCAGTGACTCTTTTCTTACAGTTCTGTGTATCTACAGAGGCAGCCAGGCTTCTATCATCAAAACTGCCCTCTAATTTGAAGTGCCAAATTTAGAGTGTATGCAAATGTGTTTTCAGAATCTACCCCTTTTATAGTATTTTATATATGCATCCAAAACTCAACTTCTACCTCTGTTCATTCAGAGAGAAGGGGAAGATCCTGTAAAGAATGAGGATGGTCATCTCACAACATGGACAGAGACAAGATAGAGGTGTTTAATGCTTTCTTTGACTCTATCTTCGACATGGATGATGGACCAAGTGGATCTTAGTGCCCTGAGCTGGAGGACGATGACTGTGAGAATGATCAACTCCCAGATGACCCTGAGCTTGTGCAGGATCTGCTGCTCCAGCTGGATCCCTACAAATCCAAGGGGCCTGATGGGATTTACCTGAGAATTCTCAAATGGTTGGTTGATGCCATCACAAAACGTGATGATTTTTGAGCATCTTGGCAATCCAGAGAGGTCCCAGTTGACTGGAAGCTGGTGAAGAAGGGCAAGAAGGAGGGCCCCAGAAACTACAGGCCTGTCAGTCTCACTTCAGTGTCTGGTAAAGTTATGGAAAAGATTATTCTGGGAGGTATTGAAAAACACCTGGAGGACAGCACAGTCATCCGTCACAGCCAGCATGGTTTCACTAGGAGAAAGTCCTACTTGTTGAACCTCATTTCCTTCTATGACAAGGTAATCCACCTAGTTGATCTAGGAAAACCAGTAGATGCAATCTTTTTCAAGCAAAGCTTTTGATACTGTCTCTCACAGTGTCCTTGTGGACTAAATATCCAGCATATAGCTGGATAACTGTGTCGCACAGGGGGTGAACAACTGGCTCACAGGTCAGGCACAAAAAATTACAGTGAATGGGATGACATAGAACTGGTGTCACTAGTGGGGTTCTGCAGGGCTCCATCCTCGACACAGTTCTCTTCAACAGCTTCATTAACCACTTTGATGCAGGACTCAAAAGAATTTGCCAGTGACACTGAACTAAGAAGAGCTGTTAACTCCCTCTAGGGCAGAAAGGCCCTGCAGAGAGACCTTGAGAGCAGTGCCCTGGCAGCCAGAAGGGCCAACCGTGTCCTGGAGGGCATCGGGCAAAGCATCACCAGCTGGTCGAGTGAGGTGATTTTCCAGCTCTGCTCTGCACTGGGTCAGCCTCACCTTGAATATTGTGGCAGTTTTGGGTGCCACAATACAGAAAAGATATTAAGCTATTAGGGAGTGTTCAAAGGAGGGCAATGAAAATGGTGAAGGGTCTTGAGTGGAAGCCGGATGAGGAGCGGCTGAAGGCACTCATATGGCTGGAGAAGAGGAGACTGAGGGAAGACCTGATCACAGTCTACAACTTCCTCGTTGGGGGAAGAGAAGGGGCAGATACTGGTCTCTTCTCTCTGGTGACCAGTGACAATCCAAGGAAATGGCCTAAAATTGTGTCAGAGGAGATTTAGGTTGAATATTAGAAAGAATTCTTCACCCAGAGCGTGGTTGAATGCAGTCTTCCCAAGGCAGTGGTCACAGCACCAAGCTGACAGAGAGCAAGAAGGATTCGCACAACACTCTCAGGCACATGCTGTGATTCTTGGGGTGTCCTGTGCAGGGCCAGGAGTTGGACTTTCATAATCCTAATGGATTGCTTCCAACTCAGCATGTTCTATGGTTCTATGAAATTATAATTAATTCCAGCTCATTTATGATTCAGCTTTTGTTTCATTTCTGAGATTAAACGCAGATCCCTAGACTGTGAACATAAACTCCAAATTTATGTTTCTTCTATGACATTGGAGGATTCACAATTAACTTAAACCTGGTTTAAGTGACTTGGTCAGCATCACATGAGAAGTATTTTGTGTGTCAGACTCAACTCTGGAGCATACCCCTTTCTCCTTCCCTGTCCAATTTACACACTGTAGACCTGGTACCTCAGAGATCCTAGGGTAAGTGCACATACTTGCAAAAGGAGATTCTTCTGTTACACAAAATCATAATTTCTTCCTTCTTCTGAGCCTGGGTTTAATGGGATGCTCTGCCTAGATTGGTGTAAATCAACTCAAACAATATTCTATTTGCAAAGCTACCAGTGGTGAATGGAGAAGGTGGTGTCATACTGCTTTTGGTGTTAAATAATGCTGAAACCTGTCTGACTCATCAATCCCGAAGTTAAACATCCTGAGAGTGAGGTGAAGATGTGGTAGAGTACCCAGTACAGGAACAAACAAGTGATATTACTAAATAACTTATCTAGTTATAGCTGAACTGACACAGCTGGCCTGGAGATATATGACTGACAGTCAATCATTTTATACTACAAAAGCCCAGTCCCACTTCTTACTGGCAGGGTCTTCTAACTTGTACCTTCTTGGAGTGTGTATGGAGATTCCTGCCTTGAGTGGAGACGCCCCTCAAGATTACTCCTCAAGGCTGAGCAAAAGAGATTTACCCGTGGTGATTGGTATGGGTGATTAACATCAATCTCTTCTTAACAATTGGTTTTACTAACTTTAGTACAATTGTTTCAATATAATTGTTTCAACATTGTTCATATGGTGCACTATACTATACTAGTAGTCATAGCTCTTACACTGTGTAGAAAATAATTCTGAATTAGATCTTTTTATCTAATCATTATCATAATAAATAACTTATATTTATATAAATATATCTGGTTTGCCATCCTTCATCCCAGAAAGTTTTATAAAGGTTTGATTACATCTATATAATCCTTTAGACATAGATTGTTGACAAAGCCTGGGGCTAAGACTGGATCTGCACTTGGACTCCTCTTTGAGAAGGAGTTTAGCACAAGGGGCTCCTTTCTGCACCTTGTGACTCAGCAGCAGGGCTTCTGTAATAAACTTGGTCTGAAGCTTCTTCTGCCTGCTTCACGGGATCACTGACTCAACCCCAAAGAAATCTTGTTTGTTCTTCGTAGGCTCCACTGTTGCAGATACAGTTTTCCAAGGATTTAGTTATCCTCCTACCAGTTGTTACCTAAACATGTGCACCTTTATCTTTTCAGAAGCAAAATGTCTTGAGTTGCTGCTGGCAAATTTTGTTAATGGAAATAGGAAATATCTCTCTGATTTCAGGATTGCTCTTGAGCACACTTCAAGTTGGTTTCTCAAATACTGAAAGTTGTATTTTCTTAATTAAATGTTTAAACTACTGACAAACCACTGTATTTTTTTCATGTTTGATCTTGGAAAATGCTAAACAATTTAACTGAAACTTTTAAAGTATTTAGGATGAGGCTTGAACCACGTAGTTTTCCCTTTGCTGGTTCAGATTGGACAAGCTGATATGAAACTGAAAATCAATGATAAATATTTCTTTGGCTTGTGAATTATTCTGAAAGCAACAAGAAAGTATCTCTTTTTCCTGACCATTCATTTTTTGTCACTTGACCTGAAGCCTATCAATGATTCCATGAGGAATACAGACCTAGCTCCTGCCCCAGCTGCCTATGCATCCCTTGACAGTAACTCAACATTTTCTCCTTTCTGGGGACAGTGGCAAGGGAGGGCTTCTGCTTTACCAATCCTTGCTGAGCCACAGGAGGATCTCAGAGCAGAACACATTTTCTTCTTACTGTTTTGCTTGATTAGAGTGCAGAAACAAACATACTTTATATGTTATTCCATTTACCTGAACTCCCACCAAACATCTGCTGTAAGGTCAACAAGTGTTTGGTTTTTATAGCTAGACTGAAAATACACCGATGGTCACAAAAAAATATCCCAAGATGTTTTGCCAATACCTCAAAATCCCTAGCTGGAGATTAAAATGTAGTAAGTGAATTCATTACAAGTCAAGTGCACTGACCATTACTCTGGAAGAAAAAGTCATTTTATCTGGCAGTTGTAGGTCACACATATAAATTTTTCCCTTTTAATGTAGATTTTAAAATCTCATGTCTTTGATGAGATATTATAAATGTCATTTTTTTTTCAGTTTTCCAGTCTGTATTATGGTACTCCTGTATGTGCTAAAAAAAAAAAAAGAAAGAAAAGAACAAGACTACCTCAGGAAGCAAATTTTTATTTCAGGAGTTAGATAAGGAAGAGATGCCCACAGAACTCTATAACCAAAAGAGATAAGAAGATAAATAAAAAGTCAATATACATCATAGCTCTGAACATGTAACATGGAGATATGGGACAGTTACACTTTATTAGAGCATAAATGGCATTAAAGTATGTGACAAATCTGTGCTAAATCTCAAAGTATACTTCACGCTATAACTTCTGTCCTTCCAAAATAATAAAAACAGAGAACAAACTGTGAAGGCTTTAACTTCAGTCCTGATTTTCTTTCACTGAAATACAGAATAGTTCAAAGTTAAGCAGTATGCGATATGATTTACTTTTCTTTTATGAAAGGCATTATAGAAATGTCACTCTATTGTATCTTACTGTATTTGAGTTAACTACTGTAGTATAGTCATAAGAAATGAATATATGTACTGTGATCAACCCCATCAATTACTACTCAGCAAATAATGAAAAGCACTCTTGAGATAAGAGATTTGAAGACAAAGGAATAAACACACTGTTTAAAAAGGGGTTGCATTTAATCCTAGAATTTTTTTTCCATTCTAAGTTAACCTTATACTACAGTATTTTCTTTTAAATAATAACAACCTTTCAATTAAATGATGCAATCAGTATGCCACAAGCCTTTTCTTTCTTTGGTAGGAGGAGTTAGCAGCTCCAACATTCAATTGACCTGTTTCCAAATAATCTACAGGAAAAAAATGAAGATTAAGTCCTCTAACAAGAGCAGTTTTCACAGTGTAGCATACAAAGAGAAGGATCCCGTAAAAAGATGAGAGGACAAGCCGCATTGTGCTGGCTCACTTAAATCTTATTTCCAATTCACTAAATGTGTTATTTGACTTGGCAAGTGAGCTGGTATGTGTATAAGATCAGCAGGGAGCCTAATCAAGAAGATGCCAAGTTTGCTGCAGCCCCTCTTTGCAGCATTAGCCTCAGCTAGTGACCTTAAGCAAAGTGGGTGGTTGAACCCAAAAGAGAATAGCATTAACTTTTGCTTGAAGTTCAGCCTGATTTGAAGTCTCCCTTTGTGCGTTATTAAAAAAAAAAACGCAAAAAGCATTCAGCAGAACTGAATCTAGTCTGCTCAGCACCATCTTCACATGCAAGTCTTTATAGAAGCCTGCCTCCATTAATGCTGACACATGCAAAAGAAATGAAAAACATTAACTCAGCTAAGGCACTTGATTTTGCAGCTGCAGAACAATTCACTTTGTAACACAGTAACTTGAAGTTGGGGTGGTTTTTTTGTTTGTTTTCTTTTGGTTTGGGTTGTGTTTTTTAATCCAGATAAACTGCTAATTTGTTGATTGCCACAAGGATTATTTTCAAATATTAAACATTTATCAAATAAAAACAAAACCCATATAAAATTGATATGTAACATTGTTTTTTTTATACCCTCGTTTTGCTAACCATTTGGTAAACACATTTTTTTACATTTTCTGCATTTGCAGATCCAGAGAGAATAGTGTAAGCCTTCCCTTTTCAGTTTTTCTGAACTGTATTGTATTTAGCCCCTACATCTGAAAAAAAAATTCCAAATAAGGATTTTTTTGGTCTTAAAAATACTTAACAGAAAATGTTGGTTTTAAGCATTGTAAGAGATAGGTTTTTTTAATATTTATGATTTGGATGATTTGGTCTTCCTGTAATTTGTCATTCTAATTTTAGTTTGTTGCTGTCCTTGTAAGCTGTTGTTCATTACCTCTGTTTCCAGTAACATCAAAGTTTACGTAAACACCCTTTAAAATAATGTTTTTATCATTGTTTTACCAGGTATAGCCTTTCTCTGTAATGCTCTTCTAGGTTGAGGATGTGGCTCAGAGAAATTATTATAAAAGTATATGCTATAAATAATGTTAGTGGATTCCTCCTATAAACTTTCAATGTTTTCATGGTTTTCCCAACCTTATTTTTACTATTTCCAGGTTTTTAAGCTAAGTAGTACAATCGGTTTGATGTCTTTTCCTCCATCAAAGATGTTTCTATATCTCTACCAAAAATCAGTTATACAATTATCCTCTACTTCCCAGTATTTTTATATATAGACATATATACATGTGTGTATATATATATATGCTGCTTATATAAATTCCTTCTCACTTAGTTCTAGAAAGAAGATTCTTTAGCTTTCCAACCCAAATGAATAAAGAGAACTTCAGATAAAAAAACCAACCACCATCTTTTTTTTGAAGGCTGAAAGTGCTTGTATACAGCTCTGTCTCTGTTGGGTATAGGAGCGGCATTTCACATTTCATTTTAGCTGTGCCCTATGCATGTCCTGTTCCTCACTGTCTCCCGCTTAAGGATATGACATGAAGGACAGTAGCATCACATTCATCTTTTTATTATGTTATTGCATTGCACCAGTTTTTGCTGTCCAGTATTCCTCCACAACCACAACTGCAAAAACTAGATTTGCTGTGCAGAAGGCACCTCTGGGGAAGTATATACATAAGGTCTCCTACTCAACAACAAATAGCAGGTTAAATAGACAGATATAAAATGTAATCTGTTTTCCTGATAGAATATAATAACTCTCCCATTGTGTCATAAACAGCCAGAAAAAAAAATAAATCATTTTTTACCCCATACTTGCAGGAATAGCTTGAAAGAAACAATTACTAATAAATGAGAACTATACTTCAAACAAATATTTTATATTCAAGAATCTCAGAGAATTTCACAAACTTCTATAAACATTGCTCATAGAGCCTCACATACTCTGTAAATAATTTATAGGCACATCCATCACAATCTCCATGCCTGGTCCTTTTGGGCCAGGTTATCAGGTTTAACATTGCAATGAATACCTCCCTTTGTCCCCAGCCTGGCTGCAACAAGGGATTCATGTTGGAGTTCACCATTAGTATAGTAACATCATAGTCCTTCACAGGCTGCAGGTGGACAGCCTGCTTCACCATGGTCTGCACCACAGGTTGCAAGGGAATCTTTGCTTCCCATGTTTCAGCATGGGGTCCTACCCGTGGAAGACAGTCCTCCTTGAACTTCTCCAACCTGGGTCCTTCCCATGGGCTAGAGTTCTTCACAAGCTGCTCCAGTGTAGGTGCTCCATGAGGTCATAAGTCCTGCCAGCAAACCTGCTCCAGCATGGGCTTCTCCGAGAGTCACATCCTCTTTCCGATGTCCACCTGCTCCGGTGTGGGGTCCTCATGCTCTGGCAGGTGGGTCTCAGTTCCATCATGGACTCATCACATGTCACAGTTCCTTCAACTCAAGTTCACACTGGAGTTGCAGCCCGGGAACAGCAGCAACACCCTGGCACCTGCCAGCCCAGGCACATCACCATGGCTGTTATCAAAATTTTTCCAGGCATAACTGAGTAAAGGATCAACAGCACAGCACTAGAGCAGCAGTGAAAGCAAAAAGCAGCCACTAACAAGCACGAGACTAATATACAGTCAGGAAAGTGAGCCCCAGGGCAAGCACAGGAGCCTGCTCTTTAATAGCTAAACATCACTAAGGGATATAAATTAAATCTAGCATATCCCAGTCAAATCTGTTGTTATCTCAAATCCTTTGTGCCTCACATGAAGCACCAAAACTGGACTGTTGTGGTTTAACTACAGCCAGCAGCTAAGTTCCACACAGCTTGTTCACTCGCCCACAGGCAGGATCAGGGAGAGTATTGGAAGGGTAAAAGCTAGAACACTTATGAATTGAGATAAAGACAGTTGTGGTGGTTTAACACCAGCTGAAACTTAAACTCCAAATAAGCCATACCCCTTCTCCCTCACCCCCTCTAGTAAGAGAGGGACAAAGGCAGAAACTATAGGTTGAGATATCAATTTACTGAAAGCAAATAGCAAAGGAATAGGAAACGCAAGTAACAGCAGCAACTTTAATAACAAAAGTATACAAAAAGAGAAGGTGCTTTACACACAGAAGGTATTCACCACCTCAGCTTAGTTCCACGTGGCTTCCCCAGACAAAGACAAGCTGGTAGACGCTCCCCATAGCCAGCTCTCCCTGTCCCTGAGCCTGAGACAATGGAAAACAACGACAGACAAACCCCCAAAAGCTAGATTGTCCATGTTGCCCTGCACCACCGTGTTGGACCACAATGATGTCGGTGGTATAGAATATCAGCCTAACCATGTGCACACAACTCTAAGCTCTGCTACCTCTCTGCAATGAGGACAATACCTTAATAGGGAAAGCAAAAGCCACATGCACAAGCAAAGCAAAACAAGCAATTAATTCACTGGTACCCATGGGCAGGCAGGTGTTCAGCCATCTCCAGGAGAGCAGGGCCCCATCATGGGTAACAGTGACTTAGGAACACAAATGCCATCACTCCAAATGTCCTCCCCCTTCCTCATTCTTCTCCTCAGCTTTATATAATGAGCATGATATCATACGGTCTGGAATATCCCTTTGGTCCGTTTGAGTCACCTGTCCCAGCTATGTCTCCTCCCAACCTCCCATGCACCCCCTAACTGCTTGCCAGCAGGGCCACGTGAAAAGCAGAAAAAACCTTGGCTGTGTATAAGTGCTGTTCAGCAATAAGTAAAACATCTTTTATTATGAATGTTCAGCACAAACCTAAAACACATCCCCATACCAGCCACTGAGAAGAAAATTAACTCTATCCCTGCCAAAATCAGCAAATTCCTGCCATTATTCCATACCACTTCCATCTTTCTCAGGTCCCATAGTATTCAATACAACTTCATTAACCACCAACCCCCCTTCCAGTTCTGTGATATAACACACAGATATAATTTCCTTAGTCAGAGAGAAGGTTTAATTTCTTGACAAAAAGAGTGATAGCAAAACTAAATAACTTTTGTCTAAGGACTACATGGGTACACCATGTGAGCATCCCTGAGTTTGGCTTATATATCACAAAGGACATGAAAAATCCACAGTCCTATGATGACTTAAGAGGAATATAGCAATTGTGCCATACCTGGAAGATAATTACATAGAAGATGTTATATAGGCAAAAAACAATGACAGTACCAAAATCCAGGGGTACAGTGAAGGCTTTTGCTGGTCATGCTTTCTTCAATCTTATGTTGCTTGTCTTTGTCTAGACCCCTCAATGCCTTAACTACCTTCTTTTAAGATTGTGTACCATATCACAGGAAAGTAACTGGGAAAAATAGACAGAAAATTGTCTGTGTGTAACATATGCACGTAAAGCTCAAATTTGTAATTAATTCCTACAACTGACTTACAAAATCCCCAGGAAATAAAGTCTGTAAAAAAAAGTGCTGATGCAGTCTGATCCACACCAGCACTACTGAGCACCACTGACATATCAGAGAGCACGGTATAAAGGACAGCCATACGAAAAGGGTCAAATGAGGGGTTGAATGTCACAGCAAAGATACCAGAAAGGCCTGTAGGCTCCTCAACCTTTATTCTTTAATTGGGTGAAGAAGAGTTTTTACTAAAGACTAAGTCTATATCGTAGGCCAGCAGCCCAACTTGGCAACACCCTTGATTTGTGCAGTCTGCAGCAGTTCTCTTCTAAAGTCTTCATACAGAACTTTTTTTTCAAATGTAGTTAATATTTTTAGAATTGAAAAGTGATTTTATCAATTTTTTAAATGAATTCTTGACTGTCAGAAATACTTGAAGTAGTAATCATTTGAAAACCCCTGCCTAACTGCAGGACTAAGGGCAGTATCACAGCTAGCTGTCAGCTCAGTCTTTATTACCAACACCAGTTATCAGTTAAAAAAGCCTACCTTTAGCATCTGGCTACTTTTCTTCACATAAGACTTTCCCAAAAAAGAAAGTCAAGCCCTTAACTTGTGACAGTAAATATGCCTTTTTTTAATATATTTTGTCACAAACCTCCAAATAAGAGGAAGTTATGAATTAGTTTAGCTTTGATTCTCATTTAGGGGCAGATTTGGAAGAAAACCAAAAAACCCAAAACCAACCAAACAAACCAAACAACCAAACAAACCCCCAATATTTAACAGATCACATGTGATCTTCCTGGCAGGTTGGAGAAAGAGCCATGACAAAGGTAGCAGCAAGAAAATTGAGTGCAGTAACTGAAAAAATCTGCAATTCTGAATTCCTTCACAATGAGTAGGTTTAGTAAAATCAAAGTAATTTGAATGAAATGAAAATTTATTTTCCACCCAGAAAACACTTGGGTTAGAACTGAATATAAACATTTAAATACAAAATCAGTGTTGGCCAAAGATATGTCCTGAAGCATATCAGGAACTGCCGAGAGAAACAATTTGTAGATTTGTTTAATCAATTAGATGAAAAAAGACCCTAAGTAATTTCTATATTAGTATCAATATTTGCTAGTAGACATTGTTAAGATGGCAATATTTACTAAAAATTATCAGAAGAGATACTTCATTAGGTTTTGAGGCTTCATTCCTGATATGCTGTAAGTAAAAGAAGCAGATTTCACCAAGAATAAACTGTACAAACAGTACCTGAAACAATTATATTACTTTTAGCTGGAACATCCCTCTTGCAAAACTATGAGAAAACATGGTGTGAGGTCACTGAGATTTTTGTCAGAAGCTATTATATAGAGAGGTTATGAAGAGCTTTTGGGTGGAGATCTGGATCTATTAAAGTGGACATAAATGTCAAAATAAAGTTTTTATCACAATCTGCCAAACTTGGTGCTAAAGATCACTTAATCTCTTCACAGAAGTAAAATATGTTCTATAAAAGTGTGCTATAATCTCTAAATACAGAAATAAATGCAAAATATTACCAAAGTGAAAGTGGAAATGTCACCTGTAATTCAAGCAAAAGACTCTGACCTGCAATGGGACTAATTTTTGTTGTGTTTAATCATACCTGCTGTAGAGATATATGCACCTCTAGGAATGCAGGAGATGTACTGCCTTTAAGGGCTGGTTTCTCTATGCTTTAGACCAAAGAACTAAGATAACAGCTGAGGTCAAATGTTTAACTTTTAGTTCAACTTCACTAAATGAAGTCCAACTGTACAGACTCAGGTTCTTTACAAAGTCACATGCCAACACAAACCTTCCATATCTTATCCATCTCCAAAGACATATATTGTTTTGGATTAATTGTGTTTGGGGGTGGTGTTGAAGATGAAGGTTACTTCTGGATATTACAGCTAGAGTTTTCTTTGTTAAAAAATAAAAAGAAATTCTTTTAATGTATTTTTTCAGCTTAAGAGTGATGCCTCAGGATTTTTAGGATTTTAAAGTAGCCATGTAGTAGGTATAGATTTTTAGTATAATTGTATAGTCTCTCACACTTCAGAATAGTAGTTAATATTTACCAAACCCTATTTCCCCATTTCATATTGAATTTTCTAAATTCTTTAGGATTGTTTAGGCTCCTTTCAAGGCAGGACTATAGTAAACACATTCTGTTTAAGAACCTATGCTCCCCAGGCCTGAACAGCAAGATACCATCACAGTCAAAGCAACCTTCAAGCTCGGAACCTTGGAGAAGCTCCAAAGACAGTACGTGCCATGAAGAAGAGGAAGATGAGGAAGAACGTGGTCCTGGGACCTCTGACTCAATTCCAGAGAGGTGTGTCGGGGGTCAGATATGGGGAGGATCTGGGGGGTGGATAGTTCTGGGATTGGATGGATAATACTATAAAATTGTAGAACCACTGGACACGCAGGCACACCATTTGTACTCCTTGTGCCACAAGACCTTCATTAAAGACCTGGTCTATATGTTAACTATTCTGAATTTGCCTGGTGAGTTTTTTGCTTCCAACTTTTAGGCAACAATAGCCCTGGATGAACAATTTTCAACAACATTGTACTCTTTGGCCTTCCACAGTCTGTTCTTTAGGTTTCTATTTAGGATAAAACACCGTTCCGCTGCAAGGATTATGTACATTCAATCAAAAATAAAAAAAGTTGATAAAAATTAAGCCTACATTCTGAATTATTACCACACATGGAAATGTGTTGAGAACAAGTTACATAGTTATTTTACTGGAATTCTCCTTATTTTATGCTAGCCTTTGCTTCAGTACACTGATGTACTTTGAGTGACACCTAACACAAAACTGTAAGGCTTGCATGACCAAGGTTGTTTCTTGAACATATCCAGAATTCCTGAATTTCTGATTAACAGAAAAACTGTTATTCTTTAAATAATGAATATATTGACCATTTAACTTGACAGTACCCATTTGTCATGGTTTCAGAGCCCCAAAATCCAATTCCCTAGTTCTAGCCCCCCTCCCACATCTCAACCCAGTGTGAGATGGGTTTTCCAGACACCATACGAGACTCAAAATGGGGGGAAAGGTATATATTACAAGACTGTACAACAAATAAATAGTATAATACATCATATACAATTCCAACTAACTCTACCATGACATACAGTATTTACAATGGACCAAATCTCTTCTCCTTCCAAATAAAAGTCCAGAAGGGAAGAAGGGAAAAGATCCTTCCCACTTATGAACAGCAAGTCTCTCTAGGGCAACAGTGTCTCGTTCTCTCTTCCAATGCAGCAGTTGCAGCTGGATCTCTACCAGTTCACACGAGGGGATATCCAAGCCCCTCGGCCCTCCATTTCCAAAACGAGGGTAATCCATGGGCTGCATTTCCCAGGACAGAGGGCGTGTCACCAGGGTCATATCACGAAGCGCAGGGGTCTTCGTGACAGTCCTTATCTTCAGGGGATCCAAGCCCCTTGCAGAGCTTCTGGCTCTGACTCAAGCTGGCTGCTAGCTTCTTTGCAGCTGCAGCGAGGGGAGGCCCAAGGTCATCCCCCCACACACACACATTTCGTCCTGGCTGAGCTCTCAGGACAATTGAGCTTCTTAGCTCCTTTTCTGCAGTGCTGCTGTACCTCAAGACCCCTTTCAAGTGGGGGTCCATCTCCCTCTTCCTAGGAGGGGTCTCAAAGGGAGTTTGGGACTTTTGGTTTTTCAGTTCTTACCCAAACTCTGTCCATAGAGATTAGTTCTGCTCTCTCTCTCTCTCTCTCTCTCTCCATCAGAGATCTCTGTGTCTTCCTGCTCGGCGGCTCTGCTGCTTCTTCTTATCTGCTTGGCTCTTTGCCACTGCTCTCCATAGGCTGTTTGGCGCTGCTCCCTTTGCTGCTCCCGATGCAGAAGCTTCCCCCAGCTTTCAACTACAGATACTCAGTCCAGTTTTAGCATTGTTCCGAGTCTCTGTAGCCCCAGCCAAGGGGCTGGGGGGGGGCCGGAGCCCCAGGGGGCTCCTGCCCCTGCTCCTTGTGACCTCAGAACATGGCCACCTCTTCTCCAACTACAACAACCTCTTTCTTTTCCGGTCTGCTTGTGATATGTTTATATTTTGCAGGAGCGCAGATTGGGTCAAACCCCAAGGGTCACCACCCCCTGAGGGTTTACCATTTTATAACTCTAGGGGGAAAAACTGTTTCCCCCCACCACAACACTGTACTTCATCAAAGACAAATAAGCATAGCTAAGGTCACCAAAAAGAAACTATTAAAACAACATAAAAATATTTTCCTTTCTTTTTATTTGGTACTTTTCCTACAGCATTATATATCACCTTTGCATTGTCTAATTAAGAATGATACTTTTCTTCTACTCTGGTTCTAAAATGCAAGCATTTGCCTACTGTGTATTTCTGTTCATTATGTATACACAGGGAATTAATTGATTTGTAATTAAAAAAATCCATTAATTCATAATTAAACCAATAGCAATCTCCTTTTTGAAACTACTTGCTCAATTTATTTCAGAGAAAATCTGAATATCTGTGAATATCTCTAAACAATTTCTATGAGAATTCCTTCCATGTTTGACCCTGACTAATCCAGATCCAGTTCTTGAAATCTGCCATATGAAGATGAACTGCTTTGCCTTAAGCAGTCTTCCATCTGCACTCCTCTCAGGATTAGTTCATAAGATATGCAAACCTCCACCTTTTCCCTTCCAGTTGCTATTTTTAAATAATTAAATTTTTAGTTCATTTTAAAGTATAACACTCTGAGGATGCATATACCTTCAACCAACAAACATTAATTTATATTTATTTGCCCTTAAAACTATGGTTCTCTTTGTCTCAGTATAAATCTACCTTAGCTTCTTTCTTCTCTATCAAGTCATTTTTGTTTTACTTTGAGAAATGAAGTTTGGTTTGTGAACTTGTTAGCAACCTTCCCCATCCCCCCCTTTTTTAAAAAGAAAGAGGTCAGTAAACAGAAGATACTATCTCTTCATAAATTCAGATCATAAAGAAATTTCTAGAAGAAGTCCACATAAGGTTAGAAAATAGGAATCCATTTTCGAAGTTTAGGGCATCAGCTTATTAAGAGTAATATTGCAATCCTCCAGTTTGAAAAAGGCACTGATTCAAATTTGTAATGATTTCACTTTCAAATTTCTTTTATCTCAGCTGCTGCTACATCAACAAATACAAGTGCTTCGGATATATAGGCAGACTAATGAGCATTGCAGCTGATTACTAAAATATTGTAATACTTCCCAAGGCATAATAACATATTTTTCAAAGTTAATAAGACAGAATACTTCTTTACTGCTATAGTGTATGACCTCAGTCTAAGCTACAAATTCAACATTTCCCAGTACAACTGAAGCAAGCACAAGGATTAATTTTGTTTTGGGAAAGTTTCTAATTTGGTTTGGTGATTGTGTTCACTATGGCTGTAGTGAACTTAAATCCTATCGTGCTTTCACGAATCTCGAATTCCTTGTGTTATACTTTGATAGTCGTTATATGCAATTATTTTTTGTTCATCACATTTGTAGTTTGGGAATTGGAAGACAAAAGTGATTTAAATGTTATGTTTGAAAAGGAGAGAAAAATTTGTAAAGACAGTCTAAAATCCCTTCCCAGGAGATATAGCACCACCTCTCAGCACAGCCCTTGTAGAAGACAACTGCTAAAATACTGTAAAAGCACGTCTTTCAAACTTTATTTCTGCAGGATGGGCTGATAACTAGGATTGGACAAAAGAAAGATATTATGAAAGAATCCTCAAATTCTAGGGCACAAATATTTTGAGCTATGAGTTTTATTTTAAGCAGCCTTGAGAGAGAAGAAACCTAAGGTAAAGAAGGAATAATGATATTGAATACCACTTTGCGTCTCTTCCTGTTCTGCAAGTTCTGTTCTATGTGTCTAAACTACTGTACAGAAACTTCCCTGAAAATTAAAAAGTAAGTATCTTGTCATCTCCAGTGAAGTGTAACTGCTGGATTTTTTCTGATGATTTAAATTCAGCAGTTCAAATTTCCTAGCAAATGGCAATTCCAAGGATTTCGTTGAAGCCAGATTTATTTTAGAAGTGCAAGTTAAGTAAAATGCATGCTAATATCTATCAGTATTTATTCAGTGAGGAAATGGGGCACTTCAGACCAGATAAAGATTTTTAATAAATAACTTTTACTGAAATGGAGCTGCAATAAGTTTACCATATTGAGTATTCAAACAACTGTAACCATCCAACACATATAATTTTTTTCATAATACTTAAAGAATTCCCACAACAAACCCCAGAAAATTCTCAATATGACCCACAATATGAGACATCCGTGGTCATCAACAGCAGAGAGCAACTAGCAGCATCTCAAGGGACTCGTCATATAATTCAGAGGGGGTTTTTTTTTGGCTCTCTTTCATTTTTGGTTTGAAGACAGATTGCTTTACAAGGTACATCAGCCTGCAGGGAACAGTAATTTCCTTTTTCCTCTGCAACAAAACAAAAGTTACTTTTAGAACTGCTTATCTTTGATCCAAAATATATTACTTAGCATACTACATAAACAGTTCTAAAATTTGTCATTGAAATTATTGCTTCCTCTGGCTATTTTTAGTGTTTTTACATTTACTGGGCAATTGGTAACAAGTTCTGATATCCTTGCCATTTGTTTTTTCCTTTTGTAATGGTCTTAGGAAAAACATTTTGAAATATGAGCTTTCTTTAAAGTAGCAGATAAACTACCACACTGCCAGGAATTATACACAACTTTCTCACTAAGTAATCATGGGAACTCAAGCAACAATGACAACCCACACACATAATGCATGAAGTCGTACAGAATACATATATTACATTTCTATAATAACACATTCACCCAGGAAGATCAAGGCAATGGTCAGAGTATTAAAAAAGTCCCAATGACCCCCCCATACACACACACCTTTGTTTTACCCCACTAACCATAAAACCAAATGCTTTCAGAAAAAAGTTTTTAGAAGAAGATATGTAAATTAAAATATATATTTTTATAAGACTCTTAATTTCTCTGTGTTTTCTGATTTATTAAATAGACTGTGGATGTATATTGCAATGCATTGTGTTACTGTAAGTCATCTTCACATTTTATTCACCATGGTGTAACACCATGGTGTAACACTTGTCTCTTCAGAGCTATCACTTTGTGTCATGGTTCCTTATCTTTGCTTGCCGTTTTTTCTCCTTGGCTTTCATTTTCTGTAGATGTCACCATCTGAAGTCTGCTGTGGCATTATGAGTCAGCATGCTACTGTTTATTTATCGCAAGCTCTAAGCCAGAGCTCCTCTTTGCTTTCAATTTATGCAAAAAATGCCTTTGATCTACTGCTTGTCCTTTCAGGTCTCAAAGAGAATAATTTTTGTCTTCTTCACTTGGGTCTGAGGCAATTTAAAACTTGTGTCTTTGACTTCATTACTATTTAACAAATTCACCTTTTGCTGGAGAGAGGTATAAATTAGGACACCCAAATACCGGGCAATTTATCAGCATCTTAATATCTTTTTAAGAGGTGTTTGGTTGTCAAAAATGAAAGTGAGTGTGATTAAGTTTTCTTCCCTATAACCCAAAATTTCTTCTTGACACTTGGATATTAACCTAACCTAGAAATTCTTTCCTTTACTCCTTTATTTTAACTCTCTCTTGAAATATTTCTGACAAAGTCCTTGTCTTATTCAGTGTACACTTTTTTTCCTGTTACCGTACTCTATACTCAGAGAGGTCCTTTGTGACTCATTTTTCCTATTTTAAAGGAAAGATTCCCAGTGTTTGAAGAGTAGCAACACTATTTCAGAACACCCTCTACTCTGTTCCCTCTGACGTTATGAATGTGATATCTACAGAGTTCTCAAAGGTCTTTCATAAAATATCACATTGCTAGGTAACATGTAGAAGTTAAAGCACAGTCATTTAAATCTACAAAATAACTCAATTACATCCAAAACTGGATTTCATTCTTCTGTTGTTGTCCATCCACATCTGTTAAAGTCTATGGAAGTACTGCAGATAAGCTACAGTCTAGAACTGTGTTTTTGCTGTTTATCACATTCCTAGCTGAATTTATACACATTAAAGTGTGCTCTTAATCCAAGCTGAAAATTTGCCACAGTTATAAAAATCAGTTTACATTCTATGACTCAATATTGTCCAGCTTCTTTGGAAAAATCAGACAATATCAAGAATGTTTGAAGGTCTTGGATCATTTATTTTCTTAAGAAACAACATCCTAAACATCCTTAAAATGAAGACTATATTTTTAATTTTACAGGAATTATTTGGGAGTTGGAATTTTCAAAAAATTCAGTGGTAACCTTACCTTGAAAAAAGCATATAGAAAGTTCTTCAGGGGAAATCCCGAGCTCAGCTAACTGCATACATCCATTCAGCTATTCTGGATTGGCTAGTTTTTTAGATCCGCATCAGAGATATAAGGTTCTTAAAGTATGAAGGACTATTGTGTCTCCCATCTTCTCAAAAGCATTCCTTAAATATCTGTTGAGAGCAACAGAACTTCTACCCACATATCTAAGCCATGAAAACTTAGGACTCTTATGGGGTTTAAATAGTTGGGTTTTTTTCCCACAGATATATATGGACCAAGAAATTTCTGAATTGGAGATTATGAAAGAAGCTATCTTGCAATAAGTCTGCTATGTACTTCATATTGGTTTTTATCCACAAATATAGGCCAGGGTTTTGAATGGGAAAACATATGAATCAGAAGTATATCTGTAAAGCAGGATCCTAATTTCCAAATGGGAAGTACAACACTCTACAATTTCTTTTATTCTTTCTTCCACATAAATTTTTGTGCACGCAAATATTCTTAGAATTGAGAATGCAAAACAGAGGGCAAAGCTTGATATAGTAGCCATCTAATAAAGACTTCTTTTTTTTAATTTAAAATACAGATTGAAAAATACTTTAGCAATACCAATATCAGCTGCCTATAGACAATGATGATGGCAATAAAAATATGATGCAATGCAATACTAAATACGAGATTCAGATAATAGCTCATGACCTAAAATATTGTCCTGGTTCCAGCCAGGACAGGGTTAATTTTTGCAATAGCCAGGAGGGGGCATGTCTGGGACCTGGATGTTATTCTATATAATAGAATCGGGAAAGGGGTCCCTTCTGGGTTGGTAGCACAGTGGAGGTAAAGATTGGGTATTGACAGGGTGGAGAACTTGCATATGAATCATTAATTTCTTGTACACTCTTTTATTAGTATTGTTGCTATTACACTTCATTTTCTTATCTCCTTACTTTTTCTAGTAAATTGTTCTTTTCTCAACCCATGATCTTTACTTTTTTTGCTTCCAATTCTTCTCTCCATCCCATCACAGAGGGAGGAAGGGAAGGAGAGGGGAGCGAGTGAGTGATAGCAAGGTTTGGAGTGGTTTCAGTGGGAACACTAAATTGGAGAGTATCATTCCTAAACCATGACAGCATTTATTTGGTGCCCAATATAAGTCACAAAGGGTTGAGATAACAACAGATCTGACCAGAACAGGTTAGAAACAAATTTAGTGTAAGCATTTGTTGTACTGGGAGCCATTGTTTACAATGTTGCTTGGTCCGCTCACATCGGTGTCGTACATATATATATTATATATGTATATATAATATATATCGTACATATATACAGGGTATATACATACCCTGTATATGCACCTGTATATGCACTATATGTCTACCACTGTGCTATTTTTCAGAGCAGGGAGAGGGATCAGTATTGTTTTGTTGCTGTACTGTGGGATATCCTCTTGTCATGTGATAACATCATGGGTAATGAGGGTCATTTGGGATGTGTATTCAGTGTTGCTCTCCTACCTTTACCTAGGGCACTAAATTTAGGAGTCCGTTAATAATCACACCAATCTTTGGAGGGAAAATAGGGGAGGATGATTGTTTTCAGCTTTTCTCTCCCTTTTTCTCCTTCAGGTCTGTTACAACAGCTTTTGAGAATTTTGAATTGTCTTTGAATGTTAAGGAAAGCATGCTCTTGTTGCTAAGTCTGCCAGGTCTCCTTAGTTTGGTCTATACCAAGTTTAGAGTTAAGAGAGAGATTTCTAAGAAGGTTATTCAGAGATATACTCTGAGAGTACATAGTCATGAGTGGCATGGAATGTAGGAGAAAGTGGCCCAATTTTTGAAGGACTATTCTGCTCCAGTGGTTTGAAAGTTCACCCTTGAACAACCGCAGGACCCTGATAAAATAGCAGAATATTTGAAAGAAAACTGCCATGGCACTTCCTGAGGGGTGAGAAATTATGCAGCGTGCTGGGCCTTGATTACTCTTTATCAGACACTGCTCATTATCAGAAAGCACCCTCAGGGGGAAGCAGAGGAAAGCAGATCAACAGACACTGTGGCCACTCAAACTGCAGCTGAACCAGAGGAACAACCTGTGCTCAGTAGCAGTCAACCCTATACAGAAGAAACAATCCAAGACCAACTTGGTTTGCTTAGTGAGGGCTGGAGAGGAAGCAGGACCCTCATGACAAGAGAAAGAGGCAGGGTCACAGGTAATCACCCAATCCCTATCCTTGGGTGAGCTGGAGACATGCAAAAAGATTTCAACTGCCAGTCAGGAAAGCTCCTATTGACCTGGGCTGCTCCAATGCTGGGATATCACAACCAATGATATGAAACTAGATGGTACTGAAGCCAAACAACTGGGATCTCTGTCCCGGCATGTGGCACTGACAAGAGGATTAGAAAGAGGAGAGAAACTCTCAGCCTCTGGAGGTGACTCTTGTCAAGTGTGAATGAAAAGTATTCACTCATCTAGTGATGTGCCCAAGCAGGTGGAATGCCAGGGAGAAAGGCATTCAGTACCTGAGAGAATTAGTTGTGCTGGAGGTAATCTGCAAGGATGCAAATAATGAGCAATCCCTCTAGATCCAGATGAGGTCCAGTGTACACAATCCATGTAGTGGAAGTTTGTACAGGGGCACCATCATCTTTCACCAACTCATTGGCATTGATGAAAGAAGTCAATGAAAGAAGAACACTGTTTCAGGTGACTACTCGACTCTGACATCTTTTTTCCTTCCTACCAATCCGCCTCAGCTGTGGAAGGTCTGTCCAAGACTGTGGACAGACTTGAAACACTTGAGCAAGTTAGAGAGGAAATGTCCTATTCCCTGGCAGTATGGACCAATCTCTGCTATTGGGAACAAGTGCTGCCCTGTTTGAGACAGAGGGTACCCACCAGGAGGTAACCAGTGTTTTTTCTTGTGTGACCAGGGAGAGGACATGAGGAACTGGGATGGAAAATCCACCTCTGCCCTAGCAGCACAGGTATGTGAGTTTAGAGGAAGACCAACGACCACAGAAATTCTTAAAGGATAAATGCCACTCCAGTTTTCAATGATCAGGTCCTCAGACAGAATAGGAGGGCTGATGTTAATCTCACAGTCCCCTAAAACCCACCAAGGTAAACACTATGTGCTGACAATGGTGGAAACAACCACTGGATGGCCGGAGACATACCCTGAGCCTCACACCACTGCCCAGAACACCTTCTTGGGCTTCGGAAAGCAAGCCCTGTGGTGACACGACACCCTAAAAAGAACTGAGTTGGACAATTCTTTTAGGGGCTGCAACTCGATTCTTTTAGATGATTACTTTGAAGGCGAGATTAAGGCACACAACTCCAAATATAAGTCTCAAACAGACAACTCACTTTATTTGTAACAATAAGTAAAAGGGGAAAAGTGGGGTAGGGGAGAGGAGAGAGAGATAAGGAAAAGGAAAGGTACAAAAGGAAAGTGTAAGAAAGGTTACCACCATCAGTGAGAAAACTGGGTGTCTTCAGCCTCAGGCAGTCATGGAAGAACCACTGGAGGAAAGCTGGTGGTAAGCACACTGCGTCCAAGACAAACAGGAGATTCAGGCAGGTGGGACCTGAGATGGATGGAGGTAGGTAGGATGGAGGCAGGCAGGATGGAGCGAGGAATGGGGCCAGCAGCCAGCACGAGACCCTGGGCAACACGGACTGGACTGGACCGCTGGGCAATGCTGGGCACTGCCTTAAATACCCCCCGGTGGGTGCTCGCTGGCCAGCTTGGCTCCGGGCAGATCTTTCCATGGTGTCGGTTGGTTAAGCTGCTGGTATCCAGGCAGGCTGGCTCTGCCAAGGTGAGAAAATGTAACAACTTTCTGTTGAAGGCTCTCCAGGGGATCCTCAGGACACCAGCAAGCAGTCCAGAATGTCCCCTAGGTCGATGAAGACAGCTCTGCAAAGAGCCAAAGTCGGTGTTCACCATTTTGTTTGGTCGCTGGGCTTCAGAGGTGCTCCTGAAAGCCTGCAAAACTTACACTTTGGTACCTCAGCTGATGGAAATAGCTTTGTTAGTGTAAAGTGGTTAATCACCGCTTATGCAACTTTAAACAGCTTCGAAGAAGCCTTGCTCAAGGCGCTTAATTGCCCCATTAACACCTCTCACACCTCGGCAGAACGGCTAATTACCAATTGTTTACTGCACCATAAACGTAAAAACAAGTTAGCTAGTTAGAGATGGAACAATCTCTTACAACAATGGAACTTATTTCAAAAGTAGCCTCATAGACACCTGGGCCAGAGAGCATGGGATTGAGTGGGTATGTCATATTACCTGCTATGCACCAGCCTCCAGGAAAATTAAATGGTACAATGGACTGTTAAAAAACATATTGAAAGGAATGGGTGATGGGACTTTCAACATTGGGATCTGCATTTAGCGAAGGCCACCTGGTTAGTTAATGTTAAAGGCTCTACCAACTCAGCTGGCCCGGCCCAGTCAAAACCTCCATGTACCATAGAAGTGTGTAAAGTGTCCATGGTGCATATAAGGAATGTGTTAGGGAAGACAGTTTGGATTAGTCTTGCCTTACGCAAAGGCAAACCCATTTGTGAGATTGTTTTTGCTCAAGGACCTGGGTGTGTGGCGGTCTAAAAAGGTGTAATTAATAAGGAAATTGTAGATTTTGCATATAAGTTGTTGTATTGTATTGTATTCTACATATAATGTATGTATGTTCTGTTCCTTCATTGGTTGATATTTGATGCAGTACCATATATGGTTATGTTCAGCCCCTGTTTCCTATGATTGGTTGTAATTTGCATGCTCCACCTAAACCCCACCTTGTGTTCTAGTGCTTTCTTTACCCATCTTATTTAAGGCTGGAGCCATTTTGTGTAGTGCTCTTTTGTGCCCTTCTGTTCCTCCTTTTAAGCCGTTCAGTTGCCCTGCTACTTTTATAATAAAATCACCTTACCAGCTGCACCCAGACAAGCTGTGGAGGTCTTTATTCAAACGCCGACCTCCGCATGGGTGCACTTGGTGGGTAATGCTGAGGGATGGGGAAACACAATATGTTTCTCAAGGAGCAAGAATAGTATGTAACGCTGAATTGTATAATATTCGTTGCTGAATGACTCTGCCACTGTATGCCATATCTGCCATGGACAGTGAGGATAGACTGCTCCAGATATACCAGTTGTGAGTTCCTGGTGCAGCTTGCAAGTAGCTGACAGCACACCAGCCCTCCTGCCCTGAAAGACATCTAGGGCAGATAGAACCCAGAGTCATGGACTAAATGAACTCAACAGACATTTTGGAGGATGACCACTGACTATGGCAATGATACCTCTCCTTGCGTATATATAAATATAGAGAGACAGAGAGACATAGTTGGAAGGTGTAGGATCTGGGCATGATGTAGATGGTACAGAATAAAGGATGGATAATGTCCTGGATCTGGTCAGGACTGGGTTAATTTTTACAGTAGCCAAGAGGGGGCATTGCTGGGACTTAGATGTTATTCTATACCATCTCATGTCATTTTCTGTGGACAGGGAAAGGAGACCCTTCAAGGTTGGGTAGTGTGGCAGACAGAGTGGTAGGGTATTGTCAGAGGTGAGAATCACAGAATATTTTAAGTTGGAAGGCACTTATAAAGATCATTGAGTCCAACTCTTAAGCAAATGGTCCATACAGAATTCACACGTGAATCATTCGTTTCTTGTGCACTTTTTTATTAGTATTATTGCTGTTACTCTTCCTTTTCTTATCTCATTGCTGTTTCCAGTAAATTGTCCTTTTCTCAACACATGGTCTTTATTTTTTGTGCCTCTAATTTTCCTCTCCATCCTGCTGCAGGGGGAGAGGAGAGTGAGCAAGCACTGTGTGGTTTGGAGTGGTTTCAGTGGGAACTGTGAATTGAAAAATTCAATTCCTTAACCATGACAACTATCTATGTATTTTTTAATCCTACCTCTTCTCTCAGGCATGCTCAATAAGGTTTAGAAAATTTTACAAGCCAAAACCTGGAGAAGATAAATGAATGTAGTTTAGGCTTAAAAATCAAATGTAGTTTAGAAATAAAATGTAATCCCAATTACCTTATGCAGGGTGTCCATACAGACATGCACATAAACCCATGCATATACATACATCCATATGAACAAAACTACATGGAAAATCTTTTGAACTTTGTAGAAGAAGCAGCTGTGTACTTGCATTTGTCAAAGTCCCCAGCTGTGCCTTCTGCATAAGATCATGCAATGTTGTCTTCAGATTGTCAGTAGAACGTATTAATTTTGCACCATTTTCTGTTCCCTTTACACTCTTTGTCATGAAAATGAGCATGTATAATGAAGAGAGCATGAGAGGCATTAACATTCGATGATAACTCACTTCACTGTCAAAAATAGTGGTCACACAATGGAAGTGGCATGTTTATCCACTCTCAAGGCCAACATAGGCATGAAGACTTAAAAATGACATGGCACTACTATATTGTATTTTTTTGGGAAGGATTATATCTTATGCAAATGCAAAATCCCCATTATGACTGACAAAAGCAAAAAAATATTTTTAGCAAACTGCCAATGTAACAAAATGGGTTTGAAATTCATGTTTCCTTTCCAAAATTTCAGGAATTACAAAATTTTTTTTTGTCTTGAAATGACCTTGTCCGTATAGGACTGTCAGAATCATTGAAGGAACCTTTGTGGCTGGAATACAAGCCTCTTTGAAAACTGATTTCAATTCCCTTTTGTGACAAGTAACTTCTATCACAGTATTTGAACAACATCCCATTTTGTTGTTGTTTCTGAAACCCAGTCTTCTACGTGCCATCCTCTAAACCACAGGATATTTTACATCTAGACAGTTAGGACTGGAATGAAAAAAAAAAGGCTGAGCAACGCAAACACGAGCATTATTTGGCCATCTGAATTCAGCTACATAATTTTCAGCTGATTTTGCATGGTTGAACATGTAAATCACCCACCCTGACTTCTGCCAACTGCTCCAGTGGCAGCTGCTCCACCTGGCCTGCAGACCAGCACTTTCTCCTGTTCCCAAGCACAAGAGGGGTAGAAGTTTCCTCCAACCCACTCTCTGAGCTTCTGAAGAGCCAAAAGACAACCCCAGTGTGCCAACAATGCAACTGGATCATGCAGCTAGGAAATTTAACATCATTTTCTGATGATGCTATGCAGTAAAAAAACCCACCCACCCAACCAACCAAAAGACCAAATCAACCAACCAAAAAAACAAAACAAAACCAAAGCAAAACAAAACCACCCAAATGCAAGACACCTTTTTTTTTTCTGCAGGATCCATTCCCAGATTTCTGTCATAGGCTCCAGTTTCTCCTCACTCATCTGGATCTAACTCAGGACTTTGCTTAAGAAAAGATGAACTGGTAGCTCTCTACCACTTAATCTGTTCCCAGATCTTCAAGGATAGACTACTGGCTTGCTCTCCATTCACAAGATGGCCATGAGGGCAGCTTAATCACTCTGCTTTTGAAGGTTCAGATTATAGGAAAATAAGACACTATCTATCGTGCAGCAGTAGGAATAAAAAAATCCTGTAATAGTAAGACATAGATGCCTCAGGGCTTGTGCTGGCAGAAAATTCAATCAAAAATAAGCTTGAAGAAATTAGATATATATTTCTTCATGGTCTATGCTCCTGGGCAGAGAATCAGTGATTTCCAGTATATTATCACACTGGCAAATGCCCACATACCACATGTCTCTCTGTCCTTTGGAGATACCATGTTCTTCTACTGATCCTCTCCCCCTCTTTGGCTGGAAACACAAGGTAAGAGGGGAAAACACTACCAAGAAGGATCTCCTGAACCATCAGATCCACCACCCACCTCAAGAGTTCATAACATATAACATTTTCATATGGTGAACAAATGCCAAATTCCTGAGTTAGAAAGGGCAAGAATATCAGTAAAAAAATTATCTGTCTTCTGGTAGAACAGCATTGTCAAGATCATTACTCACACAGTAAGTGGGTTTTATCAACAACTCACAGAAAATCTGTCTTATGATACCCAACTTGATTACCTTTCCCTAGATAATCATTATGCTTCCACTGTATTTTTTCTGCTGTTCTAGGAAGTTCAGAATTATTCTGAAAAAGAAGAAGATTACTCTCTTCCTTAGTTTGTATTTAACTAAGACCCATCTAAAGCCCTGATTCTTCACAGAAACCCTGTGTGCATACTGCAGTGTGCACAGAAGTATTTTGGGTTTTGGCAGACGTGCAGTATTTAGGTTTGGGCCAAACATGAGAGCATCCAGAAAGGGAATCTTTTCATTCTCACCTCCTGAGTAGAAGCAACATTAACCACTTGTGCCATAGAAAGTTTAGGTATTTTCAGCAAACTTTCTGTACCTGGAAGTCCAAAACAACAACTATTACACGATATCAACTTAGTCCTCTGTCAGTACTGTCAATATTACTTATGCAGCTGAACTGAGTGAATCATCAGATGACTCAATCTCCAAAGCACCATTATAACAGTAAATAAATAAAATCCTTCCCTCACACCAAGGAATTGCATTCATACACACAGCCTTACTGAAAATCCTGATTGAGAGCAATTTGAAAAGAAATAAATGCAATTTGAATTTTTGAAAAACTCATCAGCACTGCTATAGTTCCCATGAATAAACAGATCTGATTTGTTAAATCTCTTTAACCTTCAAAGATGATTAGGGAGTCATTTTTATTGTTGCTGCTGTTGCACAAATGGATAGATATATTTCCCAGCAAGTTTTGGAGACAGGCTGGTAGCAGGTACAATTAATTCAGTACATATCATTTACTGCATCCTCGCTTCTTTCACAGAAATCCTTGCCAACTGATCCCAGGCAGAAGATTGGCTTTGGTTCTGTAAGCAGCTGCTCATCTTCCCACTTTACTGGAGGTAAGATGTCACAGTAAAGCAGCTGCCGAAAGAGTGGGAGGGAGACACCAATGAGCAGCAACAATTGTGTTGATGAAAAAAAATAAAAGGAAGGAGAAAAATGCAAGAGTGGCAATCTCACTTTCTTCAAACAGATTGGGCTATACTACAACTTACTTACCTCAAAAGAAACTGTGTGACCACAAGTCAACCTTGGAATATGTGAACTCTTGGAAACTTACACAACTCAAAAAGTCAACATAAAATAAATCTATTAATAATATATTATTCTCCTGATAATGAGTTCTGTGATCAAATTTGACATACTCAGAGATCTGAGGTTTCTGAAGAATCAGTGCAGATTTAATCTTATCTGATTCTGCCTTAAATGCATTAAGCCTGGCTTGCAAGAGATAATAATTATTTTTGTCAACATCAATATAAGTAAGAGTTCTGGGGCCCAACCTCAAAGAAAATAGGAGTGGGGAGAAATCAGAAAAAAAACTTGGAATCCTGGAAGTCAAGGAATAAGTAAAAAAAATTTAATAAAAATCTTTGTTGTAGCAATAATCTGTTGAAATCAATGGTACTCTGCTTAGATGTAAAGATCTGCTCTCATAATTTTCCTTGCATAATCAGGCGTGACTCAAATATGTCAAGGTAAATTGCCAGTTATCACATGTAATTAATTGTTTTTGAGAATATTTTTTAAGCTGCGGATTTTTAAAATATGGTCAGATCCTGAATTATGTTACAGGATATTATAGGAGAGTTACACTGCACTTTGGTAAAACACTTCAGAGTACTGCAGAATACTCAATGTGCTATTTCAGAAATAAAAGAAAGAACCTCACCAAAATGTGCATAATGCCAAACACTCATGGAAGACATCACACAATCTCAACACTTTAAAAACTGTGAAATTGGCTGAGGGATTTTTTTTTAATGTAAAAGCTGTACTGCTCTTCTAATAACATGAACTCAAGAAAGAGGACTTTTAAGAAAATTCCCAGGTTTTTCAAATGCTCGTAATACCAAGCAGCTAACAAACCCATTGCGCATTTGCATAAGTTTTTGGTATTCAGGCAGGAGGGTGTATATTTCTGCAGTGAAATAAGTCAGTGTAAACAAACAACTGTTCTAAAAGTGAAAATTAAATTTAAAATGTGATCCAAGACATGAAATCATAGAAATCACATGAAATCACACGAAACATAGAAACATGGGACATTTAATGAACAATGAATATACAATGAACATTGTATACATGTACAGGTTAGTATATACAATGATGGCCACAGTCTCAGTACCCTGATTCTTGACTTGTTTATAGGATAATTAAAAAATTATTAAAACACAGATTAGTACATAGATTTAAATTTTATTCCTCTTCTTTCATGCTGCAGAGATCGTGGGTTTTCATACTTCTCCACTCTTTTTGGCCTTGCCTGTTTATTGTCCTTTTTTATCCCAATTATAACTATAATTTTGGTTATTTGTTACCTGAGGTAGATTTAATTAAACTCATGATTTTCTAGTTTAAAAGAAGTCCACAGTATCTATAAAGACTAGAAGAAACAACACACCCACCAAATCTAAACTGGCACAACTAGGTGGCATGCATATGTGTGGTATGTACATTTTCATCAGAATGTTTATCTCTTCTTACTACCTGATTCTTTTTGCCACAAGCTTAACCTACTTTTCTGTTTTCCCCCTCTGCATTTTTATAGCACATTTAAGTACTTTTTCCTTTTCATTTTGTTTCTTGTTTTTAGTCTTAAGAAACGTTCAGACCCCATGTAAATACTTCATTATCAACGTTATGTCAATTGAAAAATACATAAAAGACAGAATGTGTAGGTCTGGATATCAAATAAACAATGTTCAAATGAGTTCAAAAATAGCCTACATTTTTTCATTATTAATCTGAGCTACTTTATCCTCCAACCACTCTTAAGCTTTGCCACAACCCAACAAAATACTAAAAGGAAGAACTTCCATCTCCTCATTTAGCAATGGAAAACCCACTAAATTTCTGAGGCAATAACTCTTGATATGCAAAAGTTAATTAGTATGTACATATTGGTCATAGTGGTCTATAGCTAGCCATACTGAACAAAGAAAACATTTGCCACATTCTTTTCCCCTGCTATGTCATTTTACAGAGGAAGCCTAATTACAGCTGATTTTCTAAAGCTGACATGCAAATACCACAGCAGAATTGTGAACAAAACTCAGATTTCCCAGCCCTCACTTTCATTCTTCCATAAACTCCTGTTTTCCTTGATCTCCACTTCCTCCCCTCATTGCTTGAGTGTGCAGTTGGATTAACTGATCCTACCATGACCATGCTAGGTTGGCTTTCCTTTTGAAAGGAAACAGGTGTCAGAAAACACGCGAACTTCAGCAGCAAACACAAATCTGGATACTTCCAGGCCAAGTTTTCATTCCCTTCCATGTATTGGCCCCTGGACATTACTGACTCAGCTGTGTGAGGCCTCTCAGCAAATCACATTGATGAAATAACCACAAATTATCTCTCAAAAAATATGTACTTTGTTTTACCTGGCTTATTTCAATGATTTGATTTCTAATATGAGGTCATCAATGTGGTAGAGGAACATACACAAATGATGAGGGAGCAACAAGGTCCTTCACCAAACTTGCTACAGAAGGTCACAAAAATTACAGGTATGCTATTCAACACCCTGAAGAGCTTTCCCTCTCATAGCTTTGCTGCTACATCTGGTCCCAAAGAATAATTTTCTGCTTTTATTGCTCATTGGTGACATCAGATATTTGTCAGGCAGACAAATTGGTCTTCTTTCATTTACTTTCACAGAAAAAGCAAATACTTTAAGACTAGCCAACTCCTTGAACTTTGTTGCACACAAATCACAATGAATATAAAAAATAAGCTGGAAAACAGAAGCTTCTAGTCCCAGTACTTGTTTTAGCACCTCCTAGTCTCAGCTGAACCAACTCTGTAGGAACCAACAGAGGGAAAAGGAAAACAAATAGTCTTGCCTGAACAAGAAGCTCACATTTCATACAAAAAGGGAAGAAACGAAACAAAACAAAACAAAACAAAAACAGAAAAGTCAACAGACTTTTTGAACTCCCAAGAGGATTCAAAGATAGTTTGATTTAAAATATTAGATAGCATGGAGCTTAATAATTTACCAGATTCCCAGTAACTAACTGATATCTATTCATAAGTGCTTTGTTTGAGTTCTTGGTCTTGGCAGATATTTGGCAAGGAGTATGTGATTTGAATTACATTTTATGAGGAAAGTCTGAATTCATGGAAATTTATTACCCATGCCACTGTGTGATAAACAATAGTTTAGCAGTATTTGTTGCTCCTGCCACTAATTTTACTTTTCCTCAAACCTTGCTGTACATAAATTGATGACAAAACTAGAACATTTTCTACTATCAAAATATCACATTATGTACTACGGAACAGAAAAACTCAGCAAGCAACCAAAACCATCAAACCTCAATATGAATTAAAAAAACCCCTCATTGTTTGACATGAAATTTGTAGTGGAAACATTATCAGACATTGTGGTGAGAATATTTAAACAGGAACTGCCACATGCCCATGTAAAATACAATTCAGTAACTAATTAATTCTTCCCATTTTTACTTCTACCATCAGCATAATGGAACTAAAGGCCTGTTCAACAGCTGAGTGTCTAACAAGTGTAACTGATGGAAATACAGCCTTGGAGGTCTACAAGGGCTGTTGAATCTGAAACTACGAAAATGTTAAAAGCCTAAGCTAATGATTAGATCACTGAGAAATAGTTCCTAGGTCAACAAAGCTGAAGTTGTTCAAACAGCCACTGGGACATTTCCCTTCCCCCCAGTGTGCAAAAAGGAAGCAAAAAACAAAGGAAGTTAGATCAATGGGCTACTGTAGCACATTACTACTCTTGCATATGGAAAACCCAAGCTGGCAAATACCAGGTCACAGTATTTTACCCTGCTTGGCTGTTAAACAATGAACATTGAGACCATTTTTACTGTAAAACAGAGAAAAGGAGAAAAAAAAATTTATAAAAACAGATACTATGTATTAATCTACAGAGAAAATGGAAAATCTGAAGGAATTTGCTCTAATAATCCATTATATCTGATGATTTTATCATTGTTTTAGGATATGCATTTGAAATTAGTACAGCTGAGCGAAGCATCTTTTCTCCTGTGTGCTCCAGAACTGCTGGGTTGTTTTTGAATGAATTCAGAGTGCACAAGAAATTTCTGATTGACAGTTCAGAAGAATATATTCATCTACAGACCAGACAGAGCCTAGACAGCAACAATGAATGCTGGCCCCCACCTCAACCCTAACCTTTAGGGTCAGGTGAGGAGCAGGTTGTTCTATGTTAGGGTCAAGTTTCATCATCTAAGAATGTTTTTATTGATTGATTCTTTTGCTTTGTTTATTTATTTTTTTTAAGTAACTCTGTTACTCCAGAAAAACAAGTAATATATTACTGAGAGACTGAGGATTTGTCTGAGTTAGCGTAAAGCAGTGGTTCTTCCCCTTTTCAAAGTAGGTTTTTTGGGGTGTTTCTTCTTCCTTTCAGTTGAATTTAGCTCCTAAGTGTAACCCTGACAAGATTAAGTTCAGGTAGAAACTTTTGATTGTGAAGAAATTGCCAATAACAATTATTGCTGCTACTGCAGCTCCTATGAAAGACTGAAGACTATATCTTAAAAGAGTAATTAATGTGTGATAATTGTGCTTCATTATAAAATAAAGACATTTGAAACTGCGAAGACTGCTGTACTGTAACTTTCCAACTATTGCCATTAGACATATTTGTGATAACTTGATTCTTAAAGCAACTTGAGATTTGATTTTTTTTTTCAATTTGCAAATTTATCATCTGCAACTGATCAGAGAATACCACTGCACTGGAAACACATATGTAGAAAATTAAATTCTATTCAATGGGAAAAGTGGTCTCCAGGAATTACAATGCTTCACATTATGTTACATACCCTCACATTGAATTAATTGCCATAATTTTTTTCTCAGCACTGGAGAAAATATAATTTTATCCAGTTTCTTAGACTACTTTAAAAATAATCTAAATCCTTGGTATCCTTGTAACATCATCCTAACTCACTCTACACCAGAAGTTCTTGCTTCAACATAAACTAGAGCACAAGTGAGAAAATTGTGAGGCACTGGATAAAAGAGGAAAGTTGCACTGTAAACATTAAAGGGAGTAATAATGGAAAATATTTTCTTGTTTGTTCACAAGTTCAGTGACAGAAAGGTGGACAGAGCTAGTAGACTATTGCTTTGAATCTTAGTTCAAAGCAAATATATTTAGCACTTAAACTGGATTTATAAAAGTGTTTATAATTGTCAGGGTTCCAGCCAGGACAGGGTTAATTTTTTGCAGTAGCCAGAAGGGGCATGGTTGGGACACAGAGGTTATTCTATACATCTCACATCATTGCTAGATGTGAGGGGTGAAGGGACTCTCTTGTGGGAGAAGGGATTCCTTCCAGCCAAGAAAAGGTGGCAGAGGGAACCATCCATATTGTCTATTGTCTGGGGTTTTCAGTGTGAACCGTTCTTTTCTTATACCCTGTGGTATTAGTATTGTTGCTGTTACTGTTTGTTTTCTTATCTCATTGCTGTTTCCAGGAAATTGTTCTCATTTCAACCAGTGATCTTTGGCTTTTGTGCCTCCAGTTCCCCTTTCCATCCTGCCACAGAGGGCGAGGTAGGGGGTGGGGGGAGTGGGGGAGTGAGAAAGCAGTGTATGGTTTGGAGAGTCTTGGTGGGGGCACTGAGTTGGGGAGTACTATTCTTAAACCAAACAATAATATAGCACTCACTACTACAAACTGTTAGGGACCTGTTTCCCTCCCTCTAACCTAAGAACAATGCAAAGAAAAACACAAGAAAATCAACTTCTGTAAAGTATTTCTTCAGTGTATTTGTGTGGATTAAGTCAAGACTATTTATTTTTGTCCTCCTTCCCCCCTCACTTTTTGGACAATGTTAGCAAACAGCAGTTGGAAGACCTAAAGGGACATCCTTATGTCTATATGGAGAATATGTTGCAATCATTGAAAATTTTATCACTGAATGCATTAAGGGGTGAATGAAGGATATTTTATGTCGCAGTTTAGATTCCTAAATCAGAAAGTCTCACAAATTGAGTCAGTTCAGATTTTCTTTTAATTGCTTAGCTGTAACTGATTCCACGGCTTCCTCAGGCATAACCATTTTTTAGTGTAAAATTTTCAAATGGGAGAAGCTGAAACCTGCCTGAATGTATTGTGGATTTCCAGACGCATGATGTCTTATCTGTGGTAGATGACTGCCAGACATTTCAACAGTATGTGCTCAGGTGAACTGCTCAGCACCGGTATATCAAATTTGCTTTTGCCAGGGAATACTGAATTTTGATGCACAAGCACTGCACAGGTTGTGTATATAATCATGATACACTGCACTGAAAACCTTGTCTTTATAAATACATCCAATGTTTCCTCAAAGTATTGAAATGCCAACACTTCATAAGATATATGTGTGCTGTCCAAATACAATGGAATCATCAGATCTCTCTGAAAATTCTTACCAGTGAGATTCACACCCTGAATGAGGAGTTTAGAGCCATATGATGTTTACTCCGTCAGTAGTTCTCCAAATATCTCTGTGCTCATTTATAACCTATTCATACGAGTCGTTATTTTTATTGGCAGTTATAAACGTATGTGTTTCAAAAAAAGCTTCGGCTAGAATTAAGATGGGCATCCAATGTTGTCACTTTTCAGGGTCTGTGAAAATTTTTTGCAATGGTTTTTAGGTATCATACCTTCAAACTAAATTAAGATAATTTCAAAAACAAGAGGAACACTTGGGAAACATGACAGTACATGACAGTGTGTGGCTGCTGTTGTTATTTAGAAGCACACTAGAAAAAAGTACTCAATAATGAGCAGTCTTAGATTTCCACAGTAGGGTAGATGAAGTAATCCACATTTGCTTTATTGTCCTCTTCATATCAACCTATGAAGCTCTGTGCAGCTGGAATGAAAAAGTCGGATTACTCTTTGGGTCCTTATAGGTCTTCACTGTCTGAAAAAGCAACAAACTAAAATTGCATTATATTTTTTAAAATTATGTGTAAATGCACATAATGATACTAACCAAGGTTGTCATAAATGTATGGCACAGACTCAAGCTGTCATGAAGGATGAGCTGAAAAAATGATCGTCATGATCCAAAGTAAAGAAAGGGGCTGAAGATCTTGTTACAACTTCCAGTGTATACCATTGGCACAGTTGATGCACTAAAAAAGATTCTGAAGGTCAATAGTTTTTCATCCTTCCAAATTATAGATTAGACAATAAATTACCCAGTAACACAAATAGTAGGAAAACATTGTTTCTGTACAGAGTCCATGAAACAAATAAAAATTTTCTGTGTCACTTCAAAACCAGTATGATATATAATTGCAAAATTTTAGGACTTTTTTAAGGTCAAGTGTAAACACAACTGCAGAGAGCACCTAATTTTGATATTACTTTTTGATACAAGATAAAAGAATTCAGATTTTAATATAGTAATTTGACCTCTCACACTGTTGCAAACTAGCATGTATATGGCAAAAAAACTCAACTTGTTTTCAGAAATATATATCTGAGGTGTTTGAAAAACATGCATTTTGTGTTTGGTATTGAAATTAAAAATTCAAGAGTTGATTGTAAGGTGAAATGCTATGCTTACATTCAAGTTCATTAGGAAGACAATATTAAATATCTCCTTAATGATAAAAATGACTTTTCTAGATTTCTAGATCATTTTCTAATAGTCTATGACTAATTCTGAAATTTACCATTTTACCATGACTAATGCGTGAAATCTGTCATCTTTCTTCATGATTTAAACAAGGTCCTAATAAGAAGAACAGAAAGTTGATAATATTACTTGAATAGTAATTTGTATTTTACTTGCTCATATTTTTAGGAGAGAGAAGAGATATTTGTCGTTATACTTTCTTAGAGCCATTGGTGTACCTTTGATATCATCACTGGATGATAACATGACCGACCATATCCTTGTTTGTTACTCAAAAATTATATCAATTGATGAAATGCTGTTACAAAGGAAACAATCAAATGCCCTCTGGAAGGGGACGGCTATTGAGTTCCTTAGCTTCCCATAATTAGGTTGTTAATAGACAAAGTCTTCCACAAAAGCAAGAAATTTTACATAATCTAGTTAGTTATACCTATTACTAAGAAGGAACTATTTATTTCCAAACTTCTACGTTATGTTGGAAATCCTTAAAAGTAGGAATTTAGATCAGTTCTTCTACACATATTTCTTGTAAGCACAGGTTGCACAGGGCAGAGAAAGTAGCAAATTCAATTTGAAAACAACCTTGAAACTACCTGAGCTATCAGAAGCCCTTGTGATGGTGATGGGAATGAGGTTGTTAAAACCCAAAATTTCCCAGTTTTAAATACTAAATGTGTTTTGAAACACATTTCAGTCATGATCTGCGAAGAGAGAAAATTTGTCACTTGATCTGGAATCATTGCATGTTGATATGGAAAGCTATGAGGTCTTAAAGGACTTACGAATGTCCCTAAGTCACACTGAAATCGGTATTTGAAAACTCTACTGCAAACTCCTCTTTTTCTATTATAAAACTGAAGATACTATATGAGCAAGTTTTGTCCCCAGAAATTTTGTCCCAATGGAAGGTAGTTATCAGCAGCGCCTACAGAAAACACATCCCATTATTTCTTTTGTACAAGCAAACAAACAAAAATTAGAACATGCATCTTGCCAAATATGACAGCTTATCAAGGGGTTTGATATAAGAGTATATCAGAAACATCTTCCAAGGGCTCAATTTCAGATATATATTCTTTAAGGGGAACTAAAATTTTAACCCTTAGCCATGGTGACAGTACTTTTACATAGATATTAAGATAACATAATCGCACTTGGAGACATTGTATATCAGTAATGCAATGAAGCAAAATTCATCTATCTTTAACAGACTGAGAAAAATGAAGATGATAATGACTCTGAAACACAATTAAAATGAATGCTCAAGGACGTGCAGGTCTGCTGGACAGAAATAAAATGCTTGGCTCAAAAAGCCTCTTTGCTGCTTTGTCACTTCAGTATCCTCCTTTTTCATAAAAATGTCAAGATGTGTCTTGCATTTATTTATAATGTTTTCTGGGATGATCCAACTTGGTGACTTCATATATTTAAACCTTGGTGTAATTAAAAAATTCTGCCCCAATTCCCCACTTTTACTGCTAAATTCCCAGTATGTTTTTCTAGGTCTTTTTTGCCCACCTCTACTGTAGAAAACAATGTCACTATTTTTTCTCACCTAATGAAATGTCTTCATTTCCCTCCCCTTACCGCATTATCATCTCAACATTTTATCTTCACTGAAGAGAACATGTTTCTTAGGATAAACCTTTCAGGAACTTGTCACAATATTCTTAAAGCAGGAAATCATTTCAGTTGTCTCTCAAAACATCACCTTTAAGGAAAGGTGGAAAGATTGTAAAATCCCAATGTTTTACACGTGGCTGTTCAACTGCACTGTCCTGAATCCTTTGCCTGTGACACCTCTTAGAACTGCTTTTACCAACCAACTGTTCAGCCATGGATTCTGTACCAAAGAAATTGTCATGGTTAAAATAGGCTTCGTATTTTATTCCCTTTTTTCAACATTGTTTTGGAGAAACTATTCCTTTAAGAGCGAACTCCTCATCACAGTCGGGGTAGTTCTGGCTGCTGGGGCAGAAGCAGAACTCAGGGAGCCAGAGAAAAGGAGAAAGAGCCTGCACCAGTACTACTGTGGTGCCAGGATCTAGGACAGGATCTCAGTACTTTCTTTTTTCTCCCCAGGGTGAAGGGGACATGGGGGGGTGGAGAAAGCACCTGTTGACCACCATCCTGTCTGTTCACCAAGGGGAAAGAAACTAGGAATTATTTCTATTATTGACTTAAACTCTTTTCTTTGTATTGTTACAGATGTTATATTTTCTTTTCAGTAAACTGATATTTTTTCACTTAAATCTCCTTACATTTTGTCTCTCTGTATTGGTGAAAGGGGGAGAGGTTTTACTAAATGGGGAGGGGGCTCACCTGTTGGAGTCTCTGCCCCAGTATTTGTCTTTACACCAAGACAGAGATTTTATTGTAATTATTTTTCACAATCTTTATTAAGTCCTTTGCTAGTCCTTATACCACAATTCTTCTGCCACAATCAATATGTTTGATTTTGGCTCATTAGCCAGAGATTAGTTCATTTTTATGGGTTAAGCCCCTCATCTTGTTACTTTCTTACCTTGAAAAAAAATGGTTAAATTTTCAAGGGTTTTTTGTGCCATTTCTCTGTACATTTTACATTAATTTATCTGATGATCATTGTACTTCCACAGCAGAAACTGCATAGATATTGTTTAAGGAACGGCCACTGGAAAATGAGTCTCTCATTTGTGGAAACAAATAATTCTAGGAAATTCTAGGGCTGAATTCATGAAAATTGGCCATGATGTTACTGTTACTGATTTTATCTGTACTGCACTCAGGAGCCTGTACTGAATTTTGTGCCCAAAATTATAATATCTACTTGTCAGTAAGGAATCTAGTACTCTATGTTGCCCCCAGGTAATAACTGGTGTCTTCAAGGAGTATTACTGACTTAGATTTTCAAATAAGTCACAGCTCAGGGAGTCCAGAGCATTTTATTCATAATTTCCTTTTCAGGTAGCAGCAGTGTCTACAGACTACTATATAAAGGACATTGGAGTGATAAGCATATGTGAGAACTCTATCTTCAAAATATTATTTCTATGACATTTGATTGTGACTAGCGAATCTTTCTGCTGACATCACATCCCTCTTCTCTAGAGTTCTTACTTCATAATGGCTACTTCCCCAATTTTCCCTGTTCTTAGCAAGTGAAATGATTTACTTTAGAATCTACAGACTGACTTTTCAGCTTCAAATGAACGATCCATCAAAGTTCTGCACAAAACTGTTTTGGAACATTGGAGTTTGCAACAAAGATTGTCAAGATATTTTATTAAGTGCATAGATGACACACAACTTCATTAGAAGTTTCACAAAAGTTTCATTCCTTTACCATCATCACCTTCAGACCTGTGGATGATAAGAAGAGATTTTTTGCAATGTGTTATTTGTTTGATTCTAGGAAAATGTTCTTCATAAATAAAATGGAAATATTAGAGGGAAATGTGAAAAAACATAGATATTGAAAAAAAATAAAATCAGATCACACCTCTCATAGAAAGTTATATTTTTCCTAACTGTAGTATTATAGGATAAGTGTATGTCCAGGTTGTTCTACCATTGTCTCAATTATCCCTGGGAATGTACCAGTTTACTTACCCTCTGTGGGTTTTCCATACCATGCTGCTTTCTCGGTAGACTTATGTCAGGTCCTTAAAATTAATCTGTTAGAGCACAAATGGTTTTCACAAAAAGCTTGACAGTCAGTTATGTCTACTCCCCAATAAAAAGATGATCTTGCATACAACCATATCAGCAACTTTTCCTATGGGGAAACACATTGTCTCTTGGTCCTAACGACAGTCCTAAGCTCAAATATATATTCACCGAGAATCAGATAATTAATTCTTGGTAAGAGATTTTGCGTGTATTTTAGAAAATAATATAAATTCAATAAAAAATGCAGAAGTGAGGAAGTGAGATTAACACAGAGCTGGTTGAGCTATAAACTGCAGTACTGCATTTCTCCAAAAAATATATTTTAATGGCTGATGCTCTTTCTGAGGTGTCAGATGCTAATCCTCTGGTAATGTTTAATTTTTGATGGGCTCATCGGGGAAACCACAGTCTAGCTCTGATGATCAAGAAGTCTACTGAGGTTCATTACTGTTGGTATTTAGATACAAAACAACATTCCTAAATAATTCAGAAAAACAAAGAACCAACTGGATCATAATGTTAAGAGTTCTTCTCTTGACAAAGAAAATCAGTGATGCTGCAGATTTTCTGACACTTAGTGTGTTGATTGGCATGATACTGTCATTATTTTCTGCCATATATTTTGAATTATGTGGGAAACATAAAAGAATATGCAAATTTTCTCCTTCATGCTTTACAGGATATAGCATTTATCCTCCTAATGCTCCAGCCAAAATCAGCACCTGGATGAAGAGCAGCTGGCTAAAGCTGAACCCAGGAAAATTAATGCCATTTGGAAAAGGGAACCTCTCAGAACTTGCCTCTTCAGTCTGTAATACCTGCCTCCAAGCCCTTAAAATCCTAGTTATAATTTCCCCCCATTATCAATTATTTGGCTGTTTTACAGGGCACTTCATATATATAGTGTTTCCTACTCCACTTTTACTAGCAGTTTTATAAAATATACTAAACAACAAATTTCCTCACTTTCTCAAGAATTATATTCTTTCATTGCATGTATACCTTCCTTTAATGTTAAAAGGATGCACACTTTCTAGAGAAAAGAAAACGTGTCCATTTATTTTTAATTTCTATTTTAAGTGTTACACTCCTATTATCCAACTTGTCTTTTCAGATTAATTACCAGTAGTGTTACCACCATCTTAGTTTTAGTTTAGTTTGTTTCTTCCTTTCTATATTGTCTTCCCTGCTGCATTATGTCCCATTCAGTTTACTGATTCAATACTGTCTGGTGCAGTAATAATTTTATATTTGCTCTTAAAAACACACAAGTCTACTAGAGACAAGTGACCTGATCTGTTTTTTCTCTAGTACAGGATCCAGACTTTTAGGCTCAAACTGGTGTTGCTTTACTTTTAATTATTTTTTGTCTCAACCACCTCTTTACCAAATTGTGACGTTATTGAAAGGATGGATTTTGACAGTGTATTTGTCAGTGTACCTAAGACAGGGTCTAGAAAGAATTGAAGCAGACACACCCATTGATCTGAGTAGCCCTTTGCAATACAGTTTCACAAGAGTCCTCGCACAACACAACACAGGAATGGGACACACCACACCATTTTGTAGAGTATATTCTTTCCTTCCAATTTATTTTTCCTCACATAAATTTTTATTTTAGTAGCCTGTGGTACCACGTACAGTCTTTTCAGCGCTGTCAGGACCTGAAAGCCCTTGTGAACTAATGAGGCATGGAGGGGGTGTTGTCAGGACCAGTGCAGGAGATTTAAATGGCTCCAGGGACTGCAAGTGACCAGGGGCACACAGAACAAGCCAGGCAACTGGCAGGCAACAAGGATGTGGTGAATCAGAAGGACATGGTGTGGCAGTTTGTGAGGCAGTTCACACAGGGAGGACGAGCAAGTGAGGGCGCTGAGGGACTGCACCACAGGCAATCAGATCAGTTGCTGGTCATTACACTTGCTAAGAGAGCTCATTTGTAGTGTCCATCCAGCAGGGGACCAAGTCCTCTAAACTCACAAAAAAAGACAGAGCTCCCAAAACCCCATTCAAAACATGTAAAAAGCCATATAGTTGTCAGGCTATAGGGAGTGCCTAAGTATCTCAGGGCACCAGATTGTAGCAGAGATGGCAGCTGCATCAGATGTGACCAGATGGATGACCTACTCAGCCTGGTAGCAGAATTATGAGATGAAGTAGAAACCCTGAAAAGCATCAGAGAATCAGAGAGGGAGATAGACTGGGACCATGCTTTGGCCTCCCCAAAACAGGAGTATCGACTAGACAGAATTAAAGATCAAGGGGATCGTCTATCCATCCCCCAGCAAGAAGTAGGTAGCAGTTGTGAAGCAAGAAGTGAATGGAGGGTAGTGCATATTGTTGCCTTAAGAGAGCGCAGAGGAAGAAAGACTCCACCCACAACCCCTTAAGCATCCCGTTGCCCATCCCGACGAAATGCTTTTTGCCCCCAGACTGGGAAAACACCAACTTTTGCAACAACATGGGCCCAAAACCTCACTTGCCAGCCCACTCCATATTCCCCAATTTCCCGGAAAAACCCAGTTTATAATTGCTAGCAAAATTTACCCAAAGGAGCTGCTCTTTCATCTCCTGGATGATTTTTCATCATCCAGGGTGCTGGATTTCAATTTCCACCTTTTGGGCGCTAAACTGTTGCCTTAAGATAGCATGGAGAAAAAAAGACTCCAAGCCAGTTTAGTGTGTAAGATAAGATAAAGAGAGCAGGTCCTTTAATTAGCCTCCAAGCCAGGGGAACACACATGACATGCACCCCCTCAGACAGTGATTCTATGATTTTATAATAAGGTCCATCCAATACCCAATCTATCTACCCCCTGTTCTGCCCCATTCTGCCCCCTTCACACCCCTTCAGGAACTGAGTTTGGGATCTTTGGGGCCCCTTCTTCCTCATCTTCATCATCTTCGCAACACTCACAGTTCTTGGAGTTCCTCCAAAGTTCTGGGCTTGAAGGTTGTTGTGTCTGTGTGATATCTTCTGATCCAGGCCTAGGGTGCTTTCCTACAATTCTACCTTGAAAAGAAGACTAAACATGCTAATGGAATGTAGAGGGTTTGATATGAAACAGGGTAATTGGGCTGGGTATGTGTAACTATTATGCTGCAGGGTAAGGGATATAATATAGCCACATCAAAATCTACATTTACTATACAACTGCTTCTAAAATCTACAAAAGTTAAAAAATCCATAAAGTTCTGAGGCATCAATACTCAGGGAGGCAAGCAAAATCCTTCTTTGTCACCTCACTTCAGCTCACTTTCAGGAGGTACCAGGAAGTTCCCACCTATCCCGAAGGAATATTAACCCACTGAACTTTCTGTTTCCTGGGTCCCCCACCATCGAGAAGACCAGAAGAAGAGGACCAAAGGGATACTGTTGGAATCCATGGAGTGGTGGTATCTTTCCACTCAATCTGTATCTCTCTCTCTCTTTCTCTTCCCTCAATGTCTCTTTTCCTATTTCTTTCTATCTCTTTCTCACTCTTACTGTTAAAAAAAACTCTTACTATTGACTTCAGTATATCATCTCATTTGCACCTGAACTAGTGCAGAGGTATCTCTCTAATAATCATAACAATTAGATCTTAACAGTCCAGGTCGAATAGTGACTACATAGTGATCATATGGATGCTTGGTGGAAGAGATAGTGATGGACTGAAAATGTTGAACATCCAGGAAAACAAAAGATTTCCAAATAAGGAAAAAAGAGATGAGTTCTGGCCTAGAAAGGACATCAGGGAGTTGTTGAATGGGATGGCAGAAGTACCGACCATTGGACAAAAACTCAGTAACTCAGCTCTCCATGGAATGGGACTTGCCTTCACTGTGTTAAGGCTAAAGTTTCCCTGTTAAAGAGTATAATGAACTTAACTTCTCTCCTAAGAAAGAGTAACTGCCATTGGAGAATACCTTAGAAAACTCTTTTCTGAATTCTACTAGGGTGGGCTGGTTTTGATGGTGGGAGAATTAATTTTCTTTGCAGTAGCTGGTATGAGGCTATGTTTTGGATTTGTGTTGAATACAGGGTTGATAATATAGAGATGTTTCTATTATTGTTGAACAGCACTTATGCAGAGCCAAGGCTTTTTCTGCTATGTGGCAGGAAGAATGTAGTAAGGAATTATGGGATTTGTACTTTTCTGGGCTCTCACGCATGCCCAATGAAATACTTCATTGCCATTGGTTGAGAGATCATGTGACATGTTTGAACATTGTATTTAAACTGTTGTTTTGTTTATCAAAGTTAATTCTGCTCTGGCACTCGATGGTATCAGCAGCAGGGTTCATACCTTATTCACCACCTCAGTTATACTGCCATGCTGGCAAGGAATTTCAGGGTGCACAGGAGGTTTGGAGGAGACACAGCAGGACAAGGGGCCTCCAACTGACCAAAGGGATATTCCATATAAAATGGTACCATGCTCAGTATATAAAGTGGGGAGAGGAAGGAGAAAAGGGGAGGACGTTTGAAGTGATGGTATTTGTCTTCCCAAGTAACCGTTAGAGGTGGTGGGGCCCTACTCTCCTGGAGATGGCTGAACACCTGCCTGCCCATGGGAAGCAGTGAATTAATTGCTTGTTTTGCTTTGCTTGTCTGAGCAGCATTTGCTTTTCCTATTAAATTTCTTTACCTCAACCCGTGAGGTTTTGAGCTTTTACCCTTCTGATGGTCTCCCCGATCCTGCTGGTAGGGGAATGAGGAAGTGACTGCACTGGGGCTTGGTTTCTGGCTAGTGATAAACCATGGCACAGGGATAAATGGAAGAGAGAAGCTGAAGGGTTCATGAAGAGGAGAGATTTGAAATTTGCCACTGGAAGGAAAACGAAAGAAAAAATCTACTAGCATCATTCTGTTGCTCTTTTATTTTTCCTTCCTGTTCTATTATTTGACTAATAACAAACTCTGTAGATGACAAATAATTTTAAATATTCATGAATTAATTTAATACTTATGTATGTATGTATGACTGATAACATTAACTGGAGTCAGATAAAAATTAGGAAGGCATTGTGCAAGATTTTCTACATGGCTCTCCCAGAGCAATGAAAGCTTGATCTTTAACACTTCTACAATATTCCAAGCATAGGCTCTTTTTGTTTTGTAGATATGAGAAGTATTACAGTGGTCTTACAAAATGTGAAGATTAAAATAACAGGAATTCACTGACATGTAGATATGATGCTTGAGGCCAGGCAAGCAAGTTGGTGAATGTTTGAGCATCACTCTCCTTATATGACTGGTCTCTTGTACATATGGTCCCCATGTACATAGTTAAGGTGAACAGATCTTGAAAAAAATGTGTGTTCATCTTTCTGCTTCCCAAAAGGTTGGGCAGCTGCAGCTTCTTGCTTCTCAATGAATCTGTGTGCATCCCTCCAGGAGAGCTACCTCCTCCGACCTCCCTCAGAGATGAGATGATAAGGATAAATCAGGGCTTTAACAATCCTCTAGTAATGGCCAAAACTCCTAAACCTCTAGAGACCATTTCTACAACCTGTAAAAGATCATTTCAATAGAGTTGCTGCATGTCACTGGTAGCACTACCTGTTTCTGCATGAAATGCTGTTTACAAAGGATGATTCAGCTGTGGACAAAGTACAGAGGACTATTAAGATTGTCTAGTCTTCCTCCTACTTGTATCTACACAGAACTACCAGAAGATCTCTTAACATATGCTGCAGAAACCCACCCACAAAAATCCTGTGCAATGTTAGGAACCTCTAATGGGTGACAGAGCAGCAGGAATCTGAGACCAGTATTATCCAATTATCAATTTAATCTCTTCAATAGGAATCATTAGAGTCTTGACTCAGCTACAAAGACATCTTATGGATAGGAGAATCAAGTGGTTGGTAACGTGAGGGGAAAAGGATAAAAGAGGAGAGAGAATGTGAAAGAAAGACATATTAAAACTAGAATAACTTTACATTCAGTGAGACTCTACCTGCCTCATACTTGGGAGCTATTTATATATTTCCCTGTATTTCTTGAATTTATTAATGATTGAGAAAGAAACCAAGGAAATATAGTATACAGCGTTGTGCAGACTCCATAGCCAAGTTAATCTCAATGCAGTACCACTAAAATAAAAGCAACAAGCCCTGAGCCATGGCCAATCACAGGCTGAACACCTGTCTCTCATTTGTTCTGAGTTTACAACTGAAAACAAAGTCTTGACTTTTAAAGCTGCAAATTTTGTAACTCGTCCCAGCAGCTCATAACAATACTTCCCCATTCTAACCAACACAACAGCAGCAGAGATAAGAAAAGCGAAAGCAACCTGAAATGACCAACATAATGAACATCTTGCTCTTAGGTATCTACCCTTCCTGGCTTCTGAACTCAACGCCAAGGGAGAACATGAAAGCAACAAAACTGTTGCGCTGCTTCATCTGCCCCTTCTCTTCCTCCTTGCCTTACAAGTCACCCTTCTCAAGCACCATATTTAAACCCTAAAGTAGCCTGTGCCTATCAGCACCCAACAAAAGGCCAATAGAGTAAAAAATTAACTTAACATGTCCACTTATTCCTAAAATAATTTCACAATTATTCGTAAGTATTGCTCAACATATACTTCATGGCTAGGCTTCGCGAATGAAGATTTGGGAAGGGCTCTACCCACGTTTGTTACAAGCACGCTGGTGGCTAAAAAGGTCAATACAAGATAGGCACATCCAGTTGCAAAAGGCACAGCACAAAGACTCCTTAGGAGGTATATTCTGCAAGGTACGATTCTTTCTGCGTTGTCTTTTCTCCTCAAGAGTGATCCTGCGTGCATTCTCAAAGGCATCAGCAGCGTTATAGATGGTGTGCCTCCAGACCTCCCGACTGGAGACCAGAGTAGACCAGTTATGTTGATCAATATGGCCAAGGCTGAGATGTTGTTTCAGGGAGTCCTTGTATCTTCTCTTTGGGGCTCCTCTCTTGTGGCAGCCAGTGGCAAGTTCACCATAAAGCAAGATGTTAGGGAGGCGGTGGTCCTTCATCCTGGAGATGTGCCCTGCCCAACACAGTTGTGTTCTCAGCAACATGGCCTCAATACTTGTGACTGCTGCTTGTTCTAGAACAGACATATTAGTCACATAATCTGACCAGTGGATGTTTAGGATTGTACGGAGGCAGCGTTGATGGAAGCGTTGTAGGAGACGCAGGTGGTGGCGGTAGATGACCCACGATTCAGATCCATATAAAAGAGTAGACAGCACCATGGCTCTGTAAACACTTGTTGCCCGTAACAAAGACACAAACCAACTTGGTGCCGGTTTATGCGGTGCTTTATTCGGGGCCCCGGGAACCTGAGGACTAACGTCCTAAGTCAGGATTCCAAAGACCCTCATTTTCAGTTCAGCTTTTATACACAAACAAGTTTACATGTGGTTTCCACGGCAAAATAGTACGCGCAGTTTCTACAGCAGAGCAGCTTCATTCAGTTACAAACAAGCTCATATTGCTAACAGTTGACAATCAACTACTCTAATCATAAATCTACTCCAGCTGTCTTACCCCTAGTAACTGTTTAACAGACCCTCACCACATCCAAGGTAACAAATCATTATATACATGCTTGACTAAATCCTTTAATTATTGTTTCTACTTCTTCAGTACATTTCATGCTCACAAACAGGGTTGCTAACTTACTACTTTGGAGTGCTGCTTTTTAGGCCTATTCTCTTACTAAGCCTTAGCCATTCTACTACTAATTTAAATTGCTCTGCAACACACTGATCTTTGTACTTTTCTTCAAGTGTTTATTATGCCAAACTCTTTTATGAAGCTTTCTGAAAGCTCTATATGCCTTTGCTAACCTGTTGTCTATCTCTCCGTCAATCTTACCATCCGAGGAGATGAGGCTGCCTAGGTAATTAAACTGCTGGACTGATTTGAGCTCTGATTGGCCGATGGTGATGTGGGAATGGTGGGGAACTTCCTGAGGTGCAGGTTGATGGAGAACTTCTGCCTTCTTTAAGCTGACTTCCAGCCCAAAGAGTTCAGCAGCATCTGCAAAGCAGGATGTTAAACGCTGCAGGGCTGCTTCTGTGTGGGCAACAAGGGCGGCGTCATCAGCGTAAAGCAGCTCCCGGACAAGATGGTTTAGGGTCTTGGTGTAGGCCTTCAGACGCCTTAGGCTGAATAGGCTTCCATCAGTACGATATCGAATGTAGATACCGTCCTGATCATCAAGGTCTGCCGTGGCCCTTTGGAGTATCATGCTGAAGAAGACTGTGCATAGGGTTAGAGCAAGAACGCAGCCTTGTTTCACACCATTCTTTATTAGAAAGGGCTCAGAAAGTGTGTTGCCGTATCTGACTTGGCCGTGCTGATCCTCATGAAGTGAGATGATCATTTTAAGGAACTTGGGGAGACAACCTAAACGTTCCAAAATCTGCCATAGACCTTTTCTGCTCACAGTATCGAAAGCCTTGGTGAGGTCGACAAAGGTTACATAGAGACCTTTGTTCTGTTCCCTACACTTCTCTTGCAGTTGTCTGAGAACAAATATCATGTCTGTGGTGCTCCTGTTGGCTCTGAAACCACACTGACTTTCAGGTAGAATTTCTTCTGCTATAGTGGGTATTAGTCTGTTTAGGAGTATTCTTGCCAGGATTTTGCCAGTAATGGAGAGCAGAGTAATACCACGGTAATTTGAGCAGTCTGATTTAATTCCTTTCTTCTTATACAAAGTGATGATGACTGCATCACGAAGGTCTGATGGTGGTTCGCCTAGTTCCCAACAGTGCACCACAAGCTCATGAAATTTAGCATGGAGTGCAAGGCCCCCATGTTTCCAGATGTAGTGGTTTGAGCCAGGTTTTCCCCCTGAAACTAGGAAAAGTGGTAACCCCCAGGGGGTGGTGACCCTTGGGGCTTGACCCAATCAGTGCTCCTGCAAAATATAAACATATCTCTGGAGACCGGAAAAGAAGTAGTAGTACTTTTTGGTAAGAAGAAGAGGTGGCCATGTTGTAGAGGCCACGAGGAGAAGGGGCTCCGGCCCCTTGGGGGCCTCTGCCCCCCCAGCCCCCAGTTGGGGGGCTGCAGGGACTTGGAACAGTGTTAGCTGGACTGAGTGCCTGTGGCTAGGAGCTGGGGGAGTTTTCTCCCCTGTAAGCAGAAGTGGGAGACGCTGGGAGCAGCAACGGAGCAGCAGCAGAACAGCAGTGTCCGAAGAGCAGTGGCAAAGAGCCAACTGATAAGAACCAAGAGAAACAGCAGATGCCGGTATGCAACTGAAGCAGACACAGAGTTGTCTGAGGAAACGAAAAGAGCCAGCAGCAGAAAGCAGGACAAGAGACCCGAGCCAGCAGCAGGAAGAGAGTTTCGGAGGGTAAGAACTGGACAAACCAAAACCCCCAAACTCGCTAGAGACCCCTCTGAGAAAGAGGAGGGGGTGGTGGACTGAGTGGAGTCCTAAAGTGCAGTATGCACTACAGAGAGGAGCTAAGAAGCTCCGGCCTCCTGAGAGCTCAGCCAGGATGGCCAAAGGAATGTGTGTGGAGGGGGTGACCTTGGGCTTCCCCCCCCCCTCCTTGCTGCAGCTTCAGAGAAGCTGGCAGCCATCTTTGAGGAAGAGCACAGAAGCTCTGTGAAGGGGCTTGATTTCCCCTGAAGATACCAGACTGTCACGAAGACCCCCGTGCTTCGTGATATGACCGTGGTGATGCGACCTTGTCTGGGGTTACGTAGTCCACGGAAAGACCCCCGTTTGAAGACGGAGGGCCGAGAGGGGCTTGGAGACCCCCCTCGTGTGTATTGGCAAGGATCCAGCTGCAACTGCTGCCTGGAAGAGAAGAAGAAAGCCTGCTGCCTAGAGAGAGACCTGTTGCTCAGAGACTGGAAGGGGTCTTTTCTTCTTCTTCTCTCCTGGACTTTTATTTGGAGGGAGAAGAGATTTGGCCCACTGTAAATATTATTGTCATGGTAGAGATAGATATAGAGTTAAGATTGTTTGTAATGTATTATAGTATTTATTCACGTGTATAGTCTTTGTAATATATTCCTTCCCCCCATATTGAGTCTCGTGTTTTTGTCTGGAAAACCCATCTCACATAGGGTTGAGACTGTGGGAGGGGGGCTAGGAATCAGAATTGGATTTTGGGCCTGCTGAAACCATGACACCAGACTACGGGTGGAATCCCATCAACCCCAGCTGCCTTGCAAATTTTCACCTGCTGTATGGCCTTGAGGGTTTCTCCTAAAGTGGGGGCAGTATCCAATTCGTATTTCACCGGTTGTTGTGAGATGGACTGAATTGCTGAGTCTTGGACTACACAGTTGGTACTGAAAAGAGTCTGAAAGTGTTCAGACTATCGATTCAGAATGGAGGCTTTAACTGTCAGAAGCATTTGACCATCTGCACTGAGTAATGGGCTTTGGACTTGGTATGTAGGCCCATATGCTGTTTTCAAGGCCTCATAGAATCCTTTGTGATCCCCCGTATCTGCACATAATTGAGTTTTTGCAGCTAGATCAATCCACCACTTGTTCTGGATGTCACAGAGTTTCTGTTGGAGCTTGCTGCATGCAAGACAAAATGCTATTTTTCTTGCCTGACAGGATGGCAGTGCAAGGTGTGCTTGGTGGGCAGTTCTCTACTTCCTCAACAATTCCTGGATTTCTTGATTATTTTCATCAAACCAGTCCTTGTTCTTTTTGAGGGAGAACCCTAAGGATTCTTCAGAGGATTGCAGCATGCTGCTTTTAATATGATGCCAAATTGTTTCAGGAGAGGAATCTGCAGAATCTGTGGGAAGGTTTTCGAGCCTAGTTTGAAGGTTTGCCTGGAATCTTTCTCTTACTGTGGCTGATTGGAGATTGTTAACTTGGAGTCTTCTCCTTGGGATACTGCCCCTTTTGGGTTTGAATTTGAGATTGAAGTTGAGTTTACAGCGCACAAGCCGATGGTCTGACATTCTGCGCTGGGCATCACATGGGTATGGAGGACATCACGGACATCTCTCCATCGCACCAAGACATAATCAATGAGGTGCCAATGCTTAGACCTGGGGTGCATCCAGGTCGTCTTCAGACTATTTTTCTGCTGAAAGATGGTATTAGTGATGGTAAACTGTTGCTCCGCACAGAATTCTAGCTGAAGGCGACCATTATCATTACAGTTTCCAACACCATGCTTGCCTAATATGCCTTTGCAGGCTTCAAAATTCTTACCTACTCTGGTGTTGAAATCACCAAGGATAAAGATCTTATCATCTGCGGGCACCTTTTGGGTAAGGCGGTGCAGGTCAGTGTAAAATTTATCTTTTTTGGCAGGGTCAGCTTGGAGAGTTGGGGCATATATACTAAAGATGACAACGTGATGCTTGTTGTTTAGTGGAAGGCGTAGGGAGATAATGTGGTCAGAGTGACCTGTCGGTAGAGTTTCGAGTTTAGGAACAATAGAGTTTTTGATCATGAAGTCGACACCAGAGAGATGTTTTTCGGTTCTGGGTTTACCTGACCAAAAGAGTGTGTAACCGGCACCATGTTCTCTGAGGCTTCCTTCCTTGTGAAGGCGAACTTCACTGAGAGCAGCAATGTCGATGTTGAGACAGGCCAGTTCATGGGCAATTAGGGCAGAACGTCACTCAGGATGACCGCGATCTGCAGAGTCAAGCATGGTTCTGATGTTCCAACATGTTAGAGTTAATTTAGGTGCACCTTTGGAGGCAGGTGCATGCCTTTGTCTTTTGCTCTTTGTGTGACCGCATTGGAAGAAGATGCCCGTTGGTCTGCAGTTAACCAACCGGGTGAAGGTGGAGATGAGCTTTGTTTAGGCCACCTTTTCTAGGCCCCTCTCCGAGTGGAGCAAGCAGTGCTGTCCTTGAAAAGGCTGCTTGGTCGTTCAGGATGCTGCCCCAAGAGACTGTCATCTTCGGTCAGTCTCAAATGACCAATATCCTGAACTGCCTGCATGCAGGGTTGGGTCTGTGGCTCCCAGTGCACCTTTCACCTGCCGTTTCGACCCTTGCCCGTCGCTACAGGACTTTTTGCATGTGGGTAAAGCCTTTGAGCCTGCGCAATGGATTTTTTAGGTGAGATGCAGTATGTGCGGAACTGAACCCACCCTTTAATCCTAAGGTTCATCTACCAGGGCCGAGCAAGCTTGAACAGAGGCAGTGAGGTCCTCAGGATGTAGGTTTGATTAGTGACCTTCTCTTAGATGGATGGCCTTACAGGGCTAAGTGAGCTCCATCTGCCCCGGTTTGGGATGAGAGTTGTCCTTCTCCTAGGATGACTGCCAGAAGGCTAATGAGCTCATCCTTCCCAAGAATGTAGTTTATCTGGTCCTATGGTTTTGACCTGTCTGGCATGGGCGACCCTACCGAAGGCATGTACCATCGCCAGCATAGCTTGCAACCACATAGGGGTACATAGGCTACGTTCCTGTTAGAACAATTTGGGCAAGTCTTTCATTTCCAGTAACAACCCTTTGTCCTGCCCACTCTTTCAGGGTGTAACAGAGCAAAGCAAATATATCCAGAACATGCCGAACCTGGGCAGTAGCCGCAGGTGAGCCAAAAATAAAGAAATAAATAGACAAACGAACAAACAAACTGACCAACCGTTCTGGCCCCCGTACCTATCCAAGGCTGGGGTACCTTACAAGGCCCCAGCCTGGCCAGGACCCCCATCAAGCTAAAAGAACTTGCTATCCACCCTGACCTTATCCTTCCCCCACTGTGTTACCACAAATTCCAGGTGCACTGCTCACCTGTGATGTTTCATATGGGACAGCCCCGCTCTCCCACCCGCCAGTCGGAGGACCCCCACGGCCCGCTCGACACCCTTCCCCTCTGCTCCCTCCCCCTCCCCCTCTCCCTCCCCCCATACTTAGTGCTCTAACAATGGTGTTCACTGCCACAGGATTGACCAGAGGCGTGCTAACCATTCTCAGTCTTAGCAAAGGACACTAAAGAAAGAAAAAAATTGAAAGACTCAGAGAAAACTATTAGTGTGGAGTTTGCCAGGAAGAGGAAAATATTGTTGTGTAGAAATTGCAGTTGTAGTAACATAAGGTAATATATTTCCTGAAATAAAGAGCATTCATATAAGAAGTGATAACTCTCCATTACTCTCATATTGACTTACATAAAGACATCATTCATCTGTAGCATCCTATGTTACAGGATATTATTGTGGCAAATATTGATTTCTAAAGGATTATTTCTATGCAGACAATTATTAGAATAAAATTACAAGGGATACCAATATTCATGTTTATGACAAACTGACTGCCTGCTGAGGAGGAGAATACAATTCAATTTTTAATAGAAAAAAAACCCCAACCAACAGCTTCTCAGCTTGGGAAGTAGGACATTCTGATTGCTGTAACTCTGGTTCTGACACTGACTATTTCCACAGCCTTGAGCAGGGCGCTTCAATTCTCTCTGTCAATCATTTTATTAACTACCAATTGATTACTATCAGTTATTAAATACTTTGACACTTTGAGTGATTGATTCTGTTAATGTTTTTAAAGTGCTTCGCTAATGAAACCCAAACACATAAAAATCCACTGTGTTATAACAATATTAGAGGTTTTATTTTCTTCAAAAGTGCTGAACACTATTGTGACACCGAAATCAGGGGTTTTTTATTTGTTTGTTTGTTTGTTTGTTTTTTAGAAGGGTAACACAATAGTAATCTATAATGCAGTTTCAGGTTTCCTGTTTCCCCAGCTTTTGCAAGCAGATGACTACTTTTGCAAACAGATGATTAGAATAAAACAGATATTTGGCTCTCAGAATTAATGCTATGATAGAATCTGATAAAGATGTAGTTATATCACAAAGATGTTGCTTCAGAAAAAAAAATAAAAATATTGTTTGGAAGTACACACAAACTACAGCACAGGCACATTTTTGCCCAGTGAAGTTTTTGGTAGAGTACCCAAACTTTATCACCTTGTAAACCTAGTATTTGCTCTCTGTTTTCTATTTAACAATAGGATCCCGTCCAAAACTGCCACCCTTTGTAGGTGTGTCAGCAATGAGCACAAGAAGAAATCAAAAGTACAGGTACTCAGGTAAAAAGCTGGTTGCAATTTGTTTTTATTCAGAGCTCCCTCACTGATCTGTTCACAGTTTTTCCTCAGTATTATATTACTTTTCTGGACTGTTTCATCACAGAACAAATGTTGAGTTTATCTCTCGAGCAAGATCATCTAGTTATAGATGATCTAGTTATCGAATGTCCTTGACGAGGACCAATCTTGTTAATAGCTTTCCTTCTCAAAGACAAGTAACTCGAAATCCATCATGTATCTGGACCTCAGCTACACATAAGTGTCCTCATCTGGAGCACCCCTTCCTTAGACTGATGATGCTTGTTCTGCTTTGGAGTCAAATGTCTCATGAAAGACTTACTCAGCTAGTGAAATTTATTTCCCATAAAAACAGTTATAAAGAAGTTTTATCTGAATGACTATCGTCTTTCTTTCTATAAACCTTAAAGTTGCCATTTTTGCAGTTTTCCTTGAACACTGTCATCTATTACATTTTGACTGAAGTGAAAACATAGGTAAAAAACATTTTCTATAGATCCAGATATGCAGGGAAAATGATGTAAATATATCTCCTCTGAGTCATCATCTGACCTGGGAGACTTGTGCACATTCTTCAAGGTTTGTGAAAACTCTGGTGAACACTACGTGTTTCTAGACATAAAGAGGAAAAATACTCTGTACTTTGCCCCAGAACCCCAGGACATCTGAAGGCAGTTCTGGACGTTGGGAAGTTGATGATGTCTCCACACTTATACATGTACAATCTTGCTATGATTCTGGAATTGTTCCCCAGCATTTTTAGAGGGATTAAACCACAAATCCCCAGCATGACCACAAGCACATAAGTTGGGCACTTGGTCCAAGGAGTCTTTGTCAAGAACTTTCACCATGTTCTTTTGTAGGTTATATCTTATGAAGATACAATGGATGATCTTGTTATTAATCAGAAGTTAGATTAAATAGAGGTCATATTTTGAACTGAGAACAATCTTATTTCATTGTTATAGAGTTGGGAGATATTTTCAACAAAAACCCTAAGTGGTATTATTTGTAACAGATGTGGTTATGCATTCTGCATTTAGAATTGTGGCCTTATAAAGTTTTGGGAAGCTCTAATGTTTGGTTTCAATCAGTCTTGTGAACAGTTTACCTCCTGTCTTATATAGTGCATCATGAGTGGGGAAAGAGGTAGGAGATGTGATCTGAAGACAAGACATCTTTGCATTTGAGAATGTGACTTACAGTCATTGTCACAATGTCAAGAGGAGGTCCTGGCACACAGCAGAGATAACAAAAAAAATCCTCTGACTAAAAAGAGTATTAGATGCTGCACAATGCACGAAGCTCTGCAGAGAGACAGATGGAGGTCAAATGCAATAGCCGAATAGAGGAAATAATAAGAAAAAGTTATAATATAAAGTTGCAAGCTACTAGCATTGCTGAATGGTTTGCAGTTCATCTTTCTGGGATTACAGGCACACTGGTATATGAAACTCAGTTTAGAAAGAAGAGAAATTCCAGCTTAAAAAAATATTTCTGAATAAAAGAGAAGGTGTCAACAAATAAGCTGTTGGCTCTTCAATGTAAAATAAAATTAGATCTGTAGAAAAAAGTTCGTTTCCTTCCCAGCTATACCCATGACCTTGAATGGAGAGATGTCAAATACCTTAGATGTTACATTAATTTTACGTATGACTGTACATTCTCATAAGCATACAACATTAAGACAGTAGGTGTAAATATAACCCAGCTATAAATACTTCCCCTTCTAATGAGAATACTATTATGTTTTATTCCAGGATGAGGGCTGAAAGAGATGTTCTTTTACAAAACAATGATTAAGATATGGTTCTATATAAGTAGCTGGATTGTGGTAAATAAACCTTTTTCTGAGTCAGTATCTATTACATTTTGGTGTGATTTACAAATGCAGCACTTTACCTTTCAAAATGCTTCTCAGTAATAATAATAATGGCCCATCTTCGCGAACGAAGATTTGGGGAAAGGTCTTTTACCTTTCCAGCCTGCGCAATGGATTTTTTAGGTGAGACACAGCCTGCGCTGAACTGAGCCCACCCTTTAATCCTAAGGTTCATCTGCCGGGGCCAAGCAAGCTTGGACAATGGCAGTGAGGTCCTCAGGACGTAGGTTTGTTTAGAGTGTCCTTCTCATAGATGGATGGCCACACAGGGCTAACGACCTCCATCAGGCCAGGAGACCGGGATTTGAACCCGTGGTCGCAGCAGTGAAAGTCCTGCATGCTAACCACTAGGCCACCAGGGGTCTGCTTCTCAGTAATGGTTAACTAAATCATGCTACTTGCTATAGCTACTGCTGTCATGATGTCATAATGATGATGTCATCAATATATCATACCACAGCCACTGAACAAATGATTGACTGATATGAAGTCAGACACTAATGTTCAGCGTGTTACTGCTACAGGCCTTCAGGTATGCTGTCTCTGTGATAAACACCTCTCATGTCTCCATGAAATATAAGTACAAAATATAACTATTCCCACTCTAACTACTGTGGTAACATCTAATACTATAATTAGAATAAATGATGAGCATTTTAGAATACAGTTCAATAAGCAATTTAAACCAAACTGAGACCACATCAAAAGAAGAAACTTTACCTTTGGCCCTGTTTCTGGCCGAACTATCACCCTTTCATAACCCATTCCCTTTGCTGGTACATGGGTTTCTGTTATGACCACTTGCTGAACTAGGTCAGTGAATTATTCTGTGTGAAAGCAAGACAAAAAATGAATAACAGTTCCACCATCTGCTGCTGCTGTTGTTGCTGTTATTATTATTATTACTATTAAATGATGATGATGATGATATTAAATATATATAGGGATATAATATTATATCCCTAATAAAATTTAACAACAGCAAGTGCCACCAAGTTAATTCATGTATTTCCACCATGCAGTTCACTATAAGACCGTAAAATGTTTGTGAAAGAGCCAACACAGTACAGAGGTGGAAATCAGGAGCAATGGGAGGACAGAACTGCTTTTTTTGGCTGGTTGTAAGTGGCAACTTACAGTGGCTCAGGAGTTTCATCAAACTCTAGTCTCCATATCTCATAAATGCATGACTATTTTTTCAGAAATAAATTCTGACCACAGAGTTCAGTAACTAATTTCAGCAGAAATAAAAAACTGTGTTTGTCTGGCTAACAGAATTTTGATATCACCATTCAATAATTATCAAGTAATTATTTTATTCTCATTCTGGGAACTGTAAATAAGGAATTTATTGACAGATTCTGTTTTTCGTTAGGCAAGAAAATAAAGAGAGGAATGTATGCAGGTGTTCATAAAATTATGAGTATTAAGATGAAACAGAAGTATCATTTAAGGTTACTTAATATAGCTTTGCCAAATTGAGTCAGTTTGGACCTGGCTCCCTGCCAAGTCCCTGAAAATCCACACCGAAAGCCCCCTTCCCTTATAGGAAGGAAAGGGAAGAGGGGGGAAAAGGAACCAAAAGACCCAAAATAAACTGAACTAAAGTAGTATATATTTAAAATTATATACAATTGCAAAAAAATTATTTACATATAAGAAAAAAGAAAACCCCAACACTTCAAAACCAAAACAGAAAAACCGATATATGCAGATATACACAGCATACAGAGAGGTAGCAAACAAAAGAATCTTAATACTTTCCTTAAGGAAGCAGAACCATGCCACCACAGCTGCCTCCCAAGGCCTCCACTTTGACACCAGCCGCTCAGCGGGGCTACCTCTTCTCTCCAACCCCAATGGAAGAAGTCTGACCTCTAACTGCCTTTCCCCTTCTATTAATACTTTTGCTTACATAAAGAAATAGAATGGAATACTGGGATATGACCACTTCCCTAGTTTCAACCTGGTTGCCAGGAAGGCCTATATCAAACCATTACACAAATAAATTCAACCAACAAATATAATTTAATATTGCCACTGAAATGTACTGGAAAGCCAAGTTATTTTTCTGAGAGTCTATTATTTACCCTTTTAAAAGTTTTAAGTGAGTAAGCAAACCACTGTGAGTTGCTGAATTTTGATTATATCTGCTAATAAAAATCTTCATGATATAATCTTTGTGATTAGACCAAATATTTTTTACAATATCCTTCTGTTCATGTTTGATAATTCAATTTCTAATTTCTAATTTTGATCTGAACTAGGACTAGTAGATAGAAAAGTTTTTCTATTTGACAATACAAAAAGTAATATAACCAAGCATTTCCAATTAGTTGTTCTTTTTAATTTTTTTTTTTTGTAGCTTTAGGCAGGTGTTAGGGCTATCTGAACTCTCTCTAGGTCGGTGTGCACACTAGCTACTATTATAAAAGTGATTTTGTAAATGACATCTTACTCTAAAAAACCCTGTGATCTCAGTTGCCTTATGATTATAAAATACTTACCAGCACTTTTAATTGCAGAAGCAAGAGAGAGCACGTTAACAGTGCCTCTTGTGCCATAATCAATAGACTAATTAACCAAATCTGGAACATTTAATATGACTACATGGCCACCAGCTATATAACTTGACTTTCAGATTCCAATTACAAGACTGACAGCTAGAAAAAAAAATTGCTTTATTTACAAGATACCTACTTGAGAAAGAGATCACTGAGACACAACGAACTTGAAATGTCAGGATACCTTTACAGTCACTTTCATATATATATATTTTATTATACGAAAAGAATAATTTTTGCCTTACTACATCCAGATCATACTAATCACCTGAACCAGTTCCATTATATCTTCCCTTCTGTATTTCAAACAACTTAGCAATACAGAACAGATTTATGAATCTTAGGACGAATACAGTAAAAAGGGAGGAAAAAAAGCAAACTACCTGTGTTTACCTGTCTAAAATGGAAAGACCTCGGTGTATTCATATACAAACAAAATTAGAATTTGCTGTTCTGAAAAAGAAATGCTTGATAAACACCATGGTTTAAGAACATATCATTGTACTCAGTGTAGGAGGTGAAGACAAGAGACAATTTATTCTGCAGCTGGCTTAGAAATAAACACAACTATGGAAGATAAGGAGTGAAAGAGGGATAAATCCTTCTGTAGCAAACTTGATGGACAGACAGGCTGCCATTAACAATGCTGTTGCTTTCGTAAGTATAGAGTGATGTGGAGATACCCTTGCATTTATACTGTAGACATGGTCCTTAAAGATTTTACACCTCCAATTCCTTAGAATTATCAGCTATCTCCAGCCTGTCACTCATCCTGGCAATCTTAGATTTCTAGCTTGCAGGCCAGGCAGATTATTGACAAAGCAATCCAGGGTGACATAATACACCCTGACAAACAACAATGAGGGGGATTGTGTTTACCACTTTCACCGCACCAATTCAGCTAAATTAAATCTTAACGCCAAGAGTAAACTTTCTCTTGATAAGCATTCACTCCCCTTGCACTACTGTTTTGTGGTGCTACACTCTCTCTAAGAAGAGTAGAAATGCATCTTGATCCATCTAATTTAACCTGCTTTCCCCTAATACAAGTGAGAAGGTTTCTCATACAACACCAGTATAGCCAGCAGTTAGCAAAAAATGCTGGCATATATTGAAGTCAAAGCTTCAGCTTAAATGATAAAATAGCCAGGAATATTTCAAATTTAGGTTTGTTTCTCTGTTCTCACCCTATCTACATTTACTGCGACTGTAGCACACACAGTATGAGATATAAGCACTGATGTAAACATGCAAAATAAAATTACCTCTGAGAAGACTGTTCCCCCTTCCCCCATGATTTTACACAAAGGTATGTTTTAATTTTCAGGTTATGCAGTCAGTGGATAGAAAAAAGAAGGGTTTAAACCACTGATAGACGACCCTTAGTAGTAGAGATGACCATATACACTTCTGAACTACTAAACTGATTACTTTGACCAGTTTCATAAAAAGGATTATTTTATGCATTCAGGATGACAAAATCACTGATTTAACACCCAGTGCTTCAGCTGTAACTCATGCAAAGATGTAGAAGAAAACATCACATTTGCTTACTTATCAATATTGATCAATCTCTTCTGTGTCAATTTTATCAGACACAGCAATGCTAATCCAGAAAAGATTTATGTGCCAGGAGTTCAGTCATTTGCATGAGATGAAGTTAATTCTAAAACAGAAGTTAAAATCCAAATCCCAACACTCTTCAATGAAAGAAAGTGTTAGACAGTGGATTGCTATTTCTTCTGAATACTGAAAATATGCCCCTAATCTTATCTAGAGGTAGAAGTTCCTTGACTTTGGAAGTGCTCTGACTAAACTTAGTTTTAAGTTCTGGAGATCTATTAAAGTATTTTCCATATCACACAAATTGAGTGTATATTTAGTTATCAGGAATTCCCTCTTTTTTGACACAATTTCCACTTAACAGAGTTAAAACGTGAAAAGGTGTGTGATTCAGCTGGTTGTCCTGAATTTGCAAATTCTGAGGTAAAGATGAACCTGAATCTAAGTTAATAGGATATATGTGTTAAACATTAGAGCAGCTGTGCACATGGGACCTAGGCAATTTCATCTTCAATCAGCTGTTCGTTAGCTGGACCTTGATGGCCAAGAATGAGATTTCTGACCCTTCTCTTTTACACAACTCCATTAGATAGCTTATGTGCTTTTCAACTTATTCAAAACTTCATCATGAAGTTCCTCTTCTGAGGAACAAGTATTTTTAGTAAAACAGCAGCAAAATTGCTCAAAAATATTATTTTTTAGGAAGAAATACAGAGAAGAAGCATGAAAATTGATTTTCTTCAATCTTCTGATAAGTAAGACTCTTCTGCCTAATGCAGGAAGAAAAAGAAATATGTCATCTGAAGAATAACTCCCCAGGTACAAACCTTAGCTAGGTGCAGAATGAGAGATTGGAAGGTATCTCATTACTTTATGTCTTCTGACGTATAAGAACAAGCTATTCCACTCATGGCCTATATTTGCAGGAAAAGTGGGATGAACTTAAGTAAAGACCTCACCTGTGGAGTCTCACAAATCAGCCAGGAGGCTTTGAAAACTCTCTCCAGAATTATTGGTCACACTTCATACTATGAATTAAATAATCAGAAAACATAAGATTCATGAACAAGTCGCAGTGTGCCATGATTGCTAAAGAATTATCATTTGATGAATCCTTTATAATCTGATGTCAGTTGTAGCAGTCCTGCACATTTGTAGCAAAAAAAATTACACGGCTTTAAAATGTAATTTCAAATGTAAGGATAGATGAAGACATGCACAGTTTGGAAATGGATCATTTCTACATTTTGTTTATGTTCTGTAAAGTAAAGGTAAGGGAGCGTTAATGTGATATCACAGCAGTAGGAGCAAAAAGTAGTATTCTGTGCTACACTAAAATATGAATTTTAAAAAATACTTAACTCGATGACATCCCTATTATGGAAAACTGGAACAGATTTAAGACTTTAAAAGTTCTGCCACCTCAAGAGCAGCATCTACAATAGGCTTTTACCTCTGAAGAGGATGCAGATACAAAGGGCAAATATTCTAAGATGACGGAAAATCCTGAAAATTACACCAAAGGAAATATAACCTTGACTACAGTGTAGATGCTAAAAGAAAGCAAAACTGTCGGAATTATAATAATGATAATTTGTTACTTTTAATTATTTATAAGAAGTCCCCAAAAATCTTTTTATTAAGATTCCTTGGTATAAATCTCTCTGATATACTGTCATGCTACTTCATCTCTGCTGCCAACTGTGCTGGAACACATAAAGCCTCTCGTTAGTTCACGCCTACGCTTACAAGGATTGCTTTAACAAAGGGATCTAGTGTGTGCTAATGACTCTTAGAATTAAGATATGACTGTGGCAAAACAAAAAATACCTTTGTCTTATTAAAATGATTTGGTAACACAGTGCAGAGCTGCTTTGTATTTGCTTGAGATGGCCATGAAATCAGTTTTTATTTACCAATTTAACTTTGGCTTTTCATCTGATGCTCACTGAGCACCTCTGCTCAAAATTCTTTTGCTAATTTTGTCAGGTAATTCACATCTAGCAAAGTGTAAAAAAAATGTTAGATGTAAGGTTGTCACCTTTTCTGTTACTGCTCAAAACTCCTGGGGGGGGGGTGCATCTGCAGATTTTACAAGGGAAAGGGCGGGGGAAGGGTTCTAAAATTCTGGAAAAGAATACTGGTCTTGTAGTTAAAAACCAGGAGAACTGGAGTTCACCTGTCACAAGCAGGTACTTTGGTTCAAAACTATTCCCTAGAGCCATGCTTTGCTATTGAGCATAAGTCAGAACAATGTGTCAAGACTTGGAGCACAGCTCTTCAATGTCTAACAAAACTATTAGAGAAAGAGCTAAAAAAAATTTGGTTGTCAGCATAATTTGAGTTTAAAATGATTTTAAAGGAATGTTTAATTCCTAATTAGCCTATTCGGTGCATTATAACGTACATTTATATCCAGCAATGAAGGAACCCAGGGTAATCTTTTTATGTAGCATACTTTGTATGCTATGTAACTGCCCATAGAAAACAACAAGGATTGCTAGATTAGCTATGACCTTTAACATACATAGGTCACATTAGAGAAAGTGCTACATAAAAGAATTATATTTAAAAAAATGAAGCTGCACTTCACCAAAAGGGACCCTTTCTCTAAATCTAGCTCTGCTAAAACGTGTTTTTCCTCTGCCTGTGAGGGGAAAAAAATCAAGGTGCTAAGCTTACACACCTCATTTTGGCTCTTTTACAGTGTTTGTTTTAGTATTGTCTAGGTAACTTTCTTGTTGAATACATTCGTTTTGTTTTGCAACTGGTTTGCTATGGTCCAAGTAACTATGCTACATGCCAATGTCATACAGAAGGAATGGTGTTCTGGTCCATGGTCCATGGTCCACTCTGGCACCCAAATCACATCACCTTTGTCCTCTCTCCATGGTGCCAACATTGTCCACAATTCTTAAGGAAAAGCATCACAGTGTTCAATAGTGAAAATAAGAAGATGAATACTGTAAGTTACAGTATAAGTGTTAATTACCACAACATCCCTAATATTTGTGAATGGTTTTTATGCTTCTGCTGTAGGAAGCTATAAGAGCAAAGGAAAATATATATATCAAGTCCTATCATCTCAGAACTGGGAAAGGCTATTCAGGTCAAGGGCTGAATGTCACTGCCCATGATTTTCACTGCAGTGTTGCCCTGACTCTGAGGTTCTACCAATTACAGGCATTTTAAGGACCTCTCTGAACTTTTCCAACTAGATGCTTTGCAAGGAGACTTAACTGTGAGAGAGAGTCTGAATCAGTTTAAATTGAGACTGTGGCACTGAATTAAGTAGAGGTGAGTACAAATTAAATGCTTTATAAGTGCTGGTTCTGACAATTCCGGGTACCATCAAATTTTACAGGGTATTGGCATTCATATCCAAGATATAAGCAAGAATTGGCACTGCTCTAGAATATTTTTAATAGCACAACTGATTTTTAACTTAAACTAAAATAAAATCTCTGACTTCATATAAAATATACTACTGTCATAGAAAACAAATATGCAGATAAAAATTGAACCACACTAATTTTCAGACCCTATAACATTTATCTTGAGAGAGAGAATAATTCTTGAAAGAAAAGAGATTTGCCTGTCACCCTATCAAAAGCAAAATGTGAGTTAGTATATTTAAAAACAACCTGCAAATATTCTAATTGTAAGATTGGATGTAAGGGGAGAATGAGATAATTTATCAAAAAAATATTATCCTCTACATTGTAATTTTTATATGAAAGATAAGGTAACAGTAAATAAACCAAGGATTTAAAAGCAGCTTTGTTCCCAAGAATAGTGGAAAGGTAGGAAAAGGCAGGGTGCATAGGAAAAGAGCCAGCAATCATATCATCCGCCAATCACAATGATGTTACTTGATGAATCCATAAATTTGCAAGTGAAAATTGTACAGCTTTTTCTTGAATTTCACAGCTGTGCATTTGCAGCCTAAAAATATGTAACTTTTTTTTTTTTTTAAATTGTGCACAAGTGTTTGTGGTTGTCAGCTAGATGTTCAGTTACTGCAGGGAAAAAAATCAGAGTGGCAAAGCCCACGTCAAGAGAGTCTCATCTGGTTGCTGAGGTGAAGATCACAGCCCAGCTGATTAAGTTGTCTGTTAAAAGATGGAGCAATAGTATTTTGACTATTAAATGGTGTAAACTGATCAAAGCAGTTCAAGACAAACCTTTTTGGCACAGACTAATGTGCCTTTCTCAATGAGCAGAGAAGTTTTTCACTCACAAAATGTGAACTCTTCTGCACCGTAAGAGAATTGACTCTTTGCTTAACTGAAGAAATGAAAAGTCCTTAAGGATTTATTCTGAAACACAACTATCCTTTCTCTATAATAAAAATAAAAACAAAACTAAAGACCACCCCCCCAAACAAACAAAAAAGCAACAAAACAAAAAACACCAAGACAAACACGCCCCCAAAACAAAACTAAACAAAAAATCCCAGAAATAGAGACCTCATCAATTCAGAAAGGGATAAAAAACAGATACAACATCCTCAATAGAGGATGAGGATGCTTTTATATCTCTTTGAACAAAAGTAAAACTGTTTCTTAGATATCTGCAAAATTTTTCTTTATATTTCTTTGCTTTGAACCACTAACAAAAATAAACACAAGAGCATGGGACAGCAGTTTTTGCAAGACTGGTATTTACAGAAAAAATTTGCTTTTCTCCCTTCAAACTGTTATCTTTTATTCTTTGTTTGTAAATATGCTTGAGTTACGATTTTTGAAAGGTCTCCTCAGTGTAAGTGGCTTATGAAGATAGAGAGTATTCAGGACTTTATGTCCAGACAAAATGCTGCAGAATATGTTTATGTATATACAAAGTGGTCCTAAAAGTTCACATGTATTAAAGAAAATGCATCACATACTCAATTACTGTATTAAGTATTGTAAGGTTAAATAATTCAACCGAAGTCTGAGATCTAACAAACCTTGTTTGGTGCAAGAAGAGAAGAGGATAGTAGAAATAAGTGGATTTAATCTAGTCTTGTGTTTCCTTGATCAGCCATATCAGTAGGTGTGTGTCTGAATTTAGGTTACCTCTGGTATGTACCTGTGCACTTGGAAGTGTGTTTGGAGCTGCGGAAATTTTTACCAACAGATAAAACCTCCAGAACAAAAAAAATTAATATACTGGAACAGCTCTAATATCTTGGTCAGGCATATACCAAATACATACACACTCATACTGTAACTTCACCTGCACACATTAAGACTCATGGGCCAGATGAAACTCCTTCAGTCCAAGGATGATTGAAAGCTGTCAAAGATCACTCAAAAAATACTGTACCTACCAGATTACTATTTAATTGGTTTTATAAGTATGTTTTCAGCACTGTCTTCAAGGCAGCAACAAAAAGCATATATTTCTTTCCTCCACATAGGCTGTAATAAAACCAAAATGATCAAATCTACTATAATTTACTAAATCTACTAAAATTTGGATAAAACAGAAATACAATAAAGATATCTTCAAAGACATCTATAGTTCATTTTCTAATACAGCAAGGCCAGAGACTTCATTTGATGTTTATTCACATTCAACACTACATGTCTCCCAGCATATCTGTCATGCCTATGGGCTGACCTTCTGATCTGAACAACCAAAAGGAACTTGGAATCTTGATGTAAAGTTTACAGCTACCAGCACTGATGCAAGGCCTTGCTCCTCACCAATGAGTTAGACACAATCACTAAGGACATATAGAAAGAGGGTGTCTAAGATTAAGTATTTCCATAATAGGTCTAAATAGTTTTTGAAATGAGGTCCTAACTGCCACTGCCATTCAGCTAAAGTCTCAAAGTGTTAAAGGTATCTCTGTGGGAAGAGTTCTTAATTCTGGAATGTTACACCATTAATTAGAAACTCAAACAAACTGCAAACTGGAAAATTGTATGAAAAACAATGAAAGGTACCGAGGTCTAGTAGACGTTAACAGAATGCCAACAGAAGCCTACTTCTGGCCAACTGGGTCATGGTGAAATGGATTGGAAGTAGAAAGGTTTTTTAAAGTAATAGGAGATAAAGTTGCGTATCTTTCTAATTGGTACAAAGCTAAGAAAAAATTTATGAGACTATCACTAGTGTTTAATCACAGTGGCAAATTTTACTCACTTTGTTAATCAGTCTCATATTTGACCAAATTTATAAACTGTGCCACATAGTTAATTGATGCTTCCTATTTTAATTTTTAAAAAAAGGGGCCTGCTTGATATCATAACAATGTGTCTTCATTCCCAGATGCTATAATACAGGTTCAAAAACATACAAAGCCGTTTTTCATAGGTTTATGGCTTATCTGGCACAAGACTACATTTCATACTGAAATGCAAAATGGGTCACGGTGTTTGTTTATCTATATTTTTCCTCTGATAGAAAAATTAAATCTCTACATGAGGAGCCCTTCCCACAATATATCCTGGAACTGATCTGCATCAAACTCAGGATGTTTGCTACAGAAATCTGAGCTTAACAGTGTAGGAACATTTTCTGTACTTGAATTCCATTCTTGACAATAACAGACAATCTCTCACTATTCAAAGGCAGTTCTGTACTTTCTCAGTCTGACAACTGTTGTCCTTGTTGGGGCAGTACTCTCAAGATAAATTATGAATGCAACGTGAAAGCTGTAAAATTTGTTGTATCTTCTATTATCTCCATGTTAAAGGCCACAAAAGCTCTTCAGTGAAGTCAGCCATTAAGAAATGACAGGTATTGCTATCAGCCTTCTTTATAGCCTATTACCTGCAATGACAGCAGCTGCTACACTACCACTGTACAGCCTATCACATTATTTGCAGCTAAAGCCAGCTACTGTATCATTTTGGCTCATTTTCTTGACAGTGCCATCATAAATCCATGCAGCTGCAGGGTAACTGTCGGCTGCCTCGATTATCTTCATAGCCTGAATGAATCTTGAAATGTGTGTAACAGGCAATGACTGTTACGGATCAGGCACAAGGGCCATTCTCTATCCATTCTGTCACATCTGTGAAGCAATGCCTACCACAAAGAGAGTTCCTAAGCTACTGTCATGTAATCAAGTAAAGTACGTGAACTTTGAGAAATTTCATAGTTCTGCGCTGAAGCTTGCATGGCCTCAAGTCACTTCCCCAAATAGTGGTTTTAAAACCCTTGTCTTTAGATGTCCTAGTGGAAGACTTTCAGGGTGGTATTATTATTATTACTATTATTGTAATTATGTGTTTATGTATTTATTTTAAACAGATGTCTCTGGCTGATACACAGACAAACCTGTACATCCCTGCAAAATAAAACCAGATCAGCATTAATTTGCATCCTTGGAAGGGTTGAAGGAGGTGAGTGAAAAGACTTCTCAGCAACAGTAGTCTGAAAGAATTTAATATCCACATCTTGATGGTTTTTAATAGTGTATTTGCTGTATTTCTACTAGTTTGTGAGTACTTCCACTGTGCTCAACACTCCAGGCTGAAGAATAGGGTACTGAGCTGTAGTTCCGGGGGACATGGGGGTAAGGTGGGTGGGGTAAGATGGGCAATGCAAGGTGAAGCCAGGTGAGGTCAGGGGCATTGATAAGGCACCAAATAATGCTGAGAGATCCTGGATTTGCATTATATGTAAAAGTGAATTTTGTGGTGTCCCTGTTATCCTTGTACATCTCTCTCCAGCGAGAGAGCACAATAAATCGGTCCAGACTCAGCCTACCCAGCCCCAGGCAACAAGTGAAAAGCCTAGAATAGGAGTTTCATTGACCTCAGTCCCTTATGTAGTCAACATGTAAAAATAAAAAGTTCCAGATTAAGTTCGCCTAAGTGTTGAATGTTTCAGCCCTTGGGTTGCAGAGACAACTTAAGACTTTTGCCATTTAATTTCAGTGCCCCAAATAGGCATTTAGAATTAATTGAGATGGATCTGAGGTGCTTTGTACCCCTACTAAACACTGATTTAAAAAATCCTAAATGTTTACCTTATTATGAAAATGAAAAATTTTTAAAAAAATTAAAAAATGTCTGGAATAAAATATTTTTATTCCTCTTGCTGCGTGACTTTTATCATGTACTAGTATGTATTTAAAATACCAAAAAAAAAGTCTATTTTTTTCTGCTGGGCCTTCATAAATCCTACATCACATGTATCTTACATACTTATATTAAGATTGGATAAAAGGTAACTTTTATAATCAATATGGTATGTAAGCTACTAGTGTTGAGTTAGTTTAAATTTCAGTGAAGTAAATACAAAAATTTCCCATTATCATTAGAGTTTTAGAAGGGTCCTATTTTTCCATCTTTAGAAAGGAAAATCAACTTCTCATTAATCAAATAATTTAAATAGTTGTGCTAGTTCAGAAATGAACTTTTGAACTTTTTGTAATTAATTTCATGCTTAGAGCTATCTACATGTTCTGTGACTCAGAATTTACTGCATTGTCTTGTATAATATTGTGATAGCCAGAGAGAAATGTGGTCTCTGCAATGCAGCTTTCCATGCCTCTATGAAAAACTGCGTTTTAGAAAGTTCATTCCAATGTGGCCTTAAAGTACCTTTTAATATGTAACCTGCCTCAGCTAAGTTTTTAAGGACATGAAGAGTATTTTGATGCATTAACTTAATTTTAAATCAGTAAGCTATGGACCACAGCCAAGCCTAGGGACAGACTTAAAGACAAATACATCTGAAATTGAACAGGTGCTCTTTCCACTTAAAGAGAAGACAACTTCAGTGTTTGGATCTATGTAATAAATAGGTCTATCACAATTCTGCTTTATATATTTCTTGCAACCTTTTATTTTGGTTTCCTTCTAAAGGTTCAGGGGTATAAACAGATTCCAACAGATTTGTCTTTTCAGTGGCATATACCCCTCACTTTTACTAAAGTAAGTACTTTTATTTAGGTATTTTATTAAACTCATTGATTTCACTGGAATTAGACTAAGTTTGTATTTGGGCTAAAATTTTTTATATAATTTGTTTTAAGATTTAATATAATATCTGAGTAGAATTTTCCCCAAAATTAAAACAGTACTGTGGATAAAGGAAAGACCATAGAAAATGGTAGGACCCACTTCCTGTAGTTGCTCCTTTGCTCCCATCAGTGGTCTTTCAGAATATAAATTGAACACAAATTAGTAATAGAATAATTTACTATTCAACATGAATAATAAATGAGAAGGATGATTTACTCTACATCTATTTCTGCTTAAATAGGGTTTTACTTCTGGCCAGCCTGTCCTAACTTCATTTTAATTAAAAAAATATTCATATTGGTGTATAGAGCACTACTGCAGTTTAGTTCTTCCCATACATATTAAAACAGAAAGAATAATCTAGCTAGAATAAGCAAATGTTTTGGCAACAAGTTTTAGAAGGACTTTTCAAAACATCTCACATACTCTAAATAGCACAATTTCAGAATGCGTAGCCAGGAGACACTTCACGGAAACTCTGTGTTTGGAATAAGAGTGTGGACATACATGTTATCACATATTTTTTTTAATGGTTGTTCTTAATATCGATTGAAAATAGAATTTTACAGAAAAATCTAAAGTTACTCTGTTCTTGCAACTGGAGTTGTTATTACAAATATTTCATTACATTTTTTTTGAACTCCAATACTGTTTTGTAAATAAAAACTTAGTTTTAACAATCAAATATTATGCTATTTCAATACTTTATTAAAATTAATATAAGAAGTCTGTTTACAGGACAGCATGCTGACTTGAATACCATCATTTGACCTGCATGAAGAATAGCAGTGATAAATAGTGTCTAACTAAAGCTGTGACAGATTCTGAGCCATTGCCTTTAAGGTGGAATTCAGTAATGCGATATAAAATTAGAATATCTAAATGAAAGGATTCCACAGATAGACCCCTACTTTAGCCTATAGGAAGAATAGTTCTTATAAAGTAAAATTTATTAATAAAAACTGGCAAAACCTCACAGAGTTAAAAGACCCTCTTCCTTTTTCTTGAAGCAATAATACCAGTGTGGTTATAGTGGCTTGGGACCAATACCCAGGGAAATCAGTCATTTTCTGCAAAACCTGTATTTCCATGTACGAGAAGTAATCTGTTGATCACAGGAAGAATAAGGCTGAAAGAAGCCACATGTACAGGTAAACAGTTTACAAACCCAAATACAAGAAGATATACAAAACCCAGAAATAGATCACAGGACCTATTTGCATATTCATAGAAGAATAGAATGGCCCAGATTTGTATATAAATATGTGTGTACAAAATAATACATTAAATTTATTTATACACCATATATATTTTACATGGACCAACTAGAAATATTACTAGAATGTATTTAAATTTGGTTCTCAATTTTACTAACACTTCATACAGATAATTAACAAGTCAAATTGCCCACTTACTTGTTATCCAGTCTCTCTCCTGCTAGTAGGTCTCGTTTCACTTCCTGACAGAGACATTTTAATTTACCTAACATACAGGAATTCTGGCTTCCAATCTGTAAACACATTGGTTATATTTCAATTTCTATGACTCATTACATTAATCAAAATTAGATACAGCATGAGAAATCTGTCCCTCCTCTTCTATATACTACAAATTAGGTGAGTCTCCTCTGGACTCTGAATATTGTTTGGTTTTGATTTTTTTTTGTTTTTTTTTTAATATTGCAGCTCTGCCATCCAATATTTAATATATTTGGGGAACAGTTCCTTTTAGTTCTCTCATTTTCTTAACCTAAGAACTCAGCACTCTCTGGTCATCTGCTAAGTAGAAATTCAGTGGAACTGGATTTCCACTTAAACCACTGTTCTTTGCCTGTTTGGTTATTGTACTTGAATGGGAAAAAAAAAACAACAGCATGTAAAAGATTCCATTGAAAACCATTTTAATACTACTTTAAAAAATAGATAATAGTTATGGTTTCAGAAAATTGTGCTGGAACTAGCAGGTCCAAGGGATCAGATTCTGATGACAAACATAGTACATTTCTGTCTTTGAAGCACAGTCTAACTTGTGAACCTACACATCCATTTCTCAGACAGAGAGTGCTACAATGAGCACGTCTTGGACTAAAGCAGTAAGAAGCAATGTAAGTTTAAGATGACAGAGAGTTCCCCTGGTCCTGGTACACTGATGGTACTTTAACCATGGCTGATTCCAGTGGAGTGTAGAGATCTGGCCAGAGGGCTGTTGCTTTGGCACTCTCAACATGATGGTTCTAGAGGTAGAATCATAGAAAAAAAAGCTCTGTGGCCATTATAAGTTTGCCCAACAGTTCCTATTTTCCTTTAATAATTTAAATTTACCAACAATATAATGCCTTAACACATTTTCATTGCCAACATCTCAAAAAAGGAGTATTTTCCACAAAATTTTTTGTGTAATTTGAATTATTTTCCAGTTCACTATAGAAAATTCTACTGAGGTCTCTGGCATAGTGTTAACATACTGTTAGATATTGTTTCATATTACTTAGTGGTCAGAAATTCGTGGAAAATTTTTCGTGCATAAACCTCACAAAATCCTCTCCTAACAATTTTTTACTGGAAATGCAAAGTGAGAAAGTGGATAAAATAGATTGTACGGAGAAGTTTTCGTGTGAATGTTTAGGGATGCATATCTTGATCTCAATGCTTGGATCCAAGCTTTTAATGTGCAAGGTGCTGAACATTAAATTTGTGTTCAAAGTGCTCTTATGACCACAGATGATTAAATGAGACAGGAAGTAATTCAACCACATCCCTTAAAGCTGTACTTGCCCATGAACACACTTATTTCATGTCAATTGGTGGTGTGGTAAGGTAAGATAATTACAGATTGGTAAATGTAATACACTTGCTAGGTATTAGCCTATGTAATAGGCTTCCATTTACTGAAAGCTGTAGGGGACAACTTTTTCCATTCTTTTTTGCTGGATGTAGGTACAAAGATAATTAAATATGAAGTAACGGATCCAGCTGTGGTATTGCTAGTGAGAAATGGGCATACGTGGCTAGTTACTCCATGTGTCATTTAAGAGAAAACTAAACAAAAATAGTTAAATAATATTAATATTTAGAGGTTTTTTTAATTAGTTGGTTATTTACTTTAAATAATCATACCTTATTCAAAGACTTGCCACCATTTAAAAAATATATCTGATCCTATTTTTTTTTTAAATCAGCTCTTTTTTTTCCTTTTCTTTTCACAAATTACTTGTAATCAAACCAAGATCATGCCTCAAATTCCAAGGTATGGTAAAGCAAAAGTCAGTTTTCTCTTCTTTTCTTTTTTTTTTCTTGTTCAATAATTTTTTTCAGTTTTCTTTTGAAGGTTTTGGGTCAAGATCTGTCATTATTATACTCACTCAGATTGCATCCAAAACAATATCGCATGGTTTATTTGACTAATTAAGGTTTAATTTGTACTTTCAGGTGGTGAGTAATAGATGAATTGTTTGTTCCATATGCACAAGGTCACACAGAATTTAAAGTCACTGAATGATGACTTAATTGACTCTGAAAGTTCTGAAGAAAAAAGAAAATAAATATATTGTTGTATATTAATAGATTCAAGGTTTTTTCTCATATTTAGTTTATAGTTATTATTTTTAGTGGAAGTTTTCGTAAGAAACAGCATTTCCAAACTTCTATCTGAAGTGAATTTTTTTGTCAACGGAATTTATTAATAGGATTCAGACAGTTTTAATCTCTGGAAAGAAAAGAAAAACACATGCAAAAATAAAATTGCCTACTGTTTCTGGCAAGTGGATTTTTATTTGCATGAGGTTTTTGGTTTGTGTGTTTGTTTGTTTTATTTTTTTTCTCTTTAACACTAATTTCCATTTTACTTGGATAAGTGACTGAAGGTTAGATGTTTAGATATTGGGCTTATGGCCAGTCCAGTCTAGACAAACACCTGGAAGTATCTTTTTTATGTGACTTAGGCCCTGAATGAGATTTAGTGGGCTTGTTTTTCAGGAGAAAGAATAGATGCTTAGAGTGATATAAACTTTGTATTTCCTCTGAGATACTAATGATTTATAGCACTCAGTGACTATGCTGCAAGTCTCTCGCAGGATAAAGTAAGTGAATTATTTTAGGTGATGATATTTTATGAGCTACATCACAAAAAGACCTCTTCACTATTACTACTTCCCATTTCCTCCCCACAGAGCCATGAGGAACATCAGCTTTTACATAGTTTTACAAGCTTTTATCCAGCTTACAGACTGCCACTGCTTTTGTATGTTTTGAATCGTTGATTCCCAGAAACTAGCTCTTTAATGATGACCATCAGTGCTGTGGTCCTCTGTTTGGCTGCATTGAAACACATTATTTATTTCTGTGTAGTATACGAATGCATAGAGAATTATCTTTGTCACTTTCATCTGTTGTCATCACTATTTATTACTTTTCCAGTCTTTCTGGCATCAGTAAAGCCTATTGTTAATATGTTTGTATTTTCATGTGTTCATCATCAATACAATATTAAATAGCATTGGGCTAATAATTAGTATCTGAACTCCAACAAAATCAGTTGTATTTGGAAAAAGAAGTGTTCACAGTTATGTTTTACATTTAACAGTAAATTAAGTTGGAATCAGATACAATTATAGGCTGTGTTTGATTCATAATGTTTTATTCCTGCAGTCAAATGCAGAGGAGGACTCTGTAACAGGCCCAAAAATTACCAAGTATATTTTATCAAAAAAACCCTAGAAATACAAAACATTATAAGAATATTAGTTTGACAAGGTCTACTTTTCATAAACTCATGTTGGTTGACACATTACCCTTCTTCAATATCTCATAATTTTGTCCTTGCCTCACACTATGTATTCCATTCCTTTTTCTTTAGGAATAATAGAACTCAAAAGGTATAGCGATGTTTAAATCAAAAGGTTTATCCTTCCTCAAATGTTAGTACAAAGTTAGGTTTTTTTCAATATTCTAATTTTTTTCCTGATTTTCTAAGATTTACAAAACTGAATGCAAGTTAAATTGTTTGTCTTTTAAAATATATTGTTTGGCATCAGCTTTCATATTCTCCATTATTCATGAAAGGAAAAGTAAATTCCTTGCCATATGATAAGAACATACTATTTCGGTTTTCCTGCCAATACAAAACAGAAACATTTATTACATATTTCTGCTTTCTCTAAATTATAAGGAAATCTATGAGTTTCATCCAGTACAGACTAGAGTTATATATTTACTTGCTATTTCCTATCTACTTTACGAATAATAAATATTTGCTATCTCTAACTTCTGTCCTTGTGGTCATTGCCTCCCTAAACATGTCCCACCTCTCTATTTTCTAATTCAGTCTTTTCTAAATACTTTACAACCCTTGGGGGTTTTTTTGCATTTCACATACATATTCTTCAACTGATTGAAAGAATGCTTTCCTCCACTTACCTTGTAAGAATCTTCCCAACAACTGTGTCTGCTATTTGGACAAAGTTAATTGCAGGTGTACATCTTGTTTCCTGCTGCAGATTTTTTCTATTTCTGAGTTTCCCTCTCCGTTAAGCTGGCATTAGTGAAAGCCCCAAGAAAGGAAGATAAATTTGAAAACTACTCTGAAAAAAAAATAAATCTGTTTTGTCAGTAGAAAACTCAACACAGACATCTTTGATGAGAGCTCCACAATGAGATAAAGGTTGGGAAGGGATGTCCAAATAGTACAGGTAGAAATGTTGGCATTAAGTTGCAGTAGAGATAAATTGCTGACAGCTATTTATTCATGATGCCTGAGGGAATACTCAGAGCCTTGATTTCTGGCCCATATATTTACACATCCTTTTTTCTTCACTAATGGCTGTAATGAGATCAGTAAACACAGACTTAGCAAATTAATGAAAATAGAACAATGACGTCAGAATTGCAAAAATCTGACAATTTTCCTCATATTTCCACAAAACAGACGAAGTCCATACTTTTATTAATTCTGAATTGTCTTAGGTTTTTGATGCATTATTTTCTATGAAATCTAAGGATTCTTATTTCTTTTTTTTTTTTTCAAATTAAACTGAGGAAGAAAATCTGTGAAACTTTAATAGCAGCAGTACACTCTTTCTGTCCTATTTGACAGAAGACAGATGCATCCTTTACTCCAAGCCATAAAGTCAACATAGTGGACTGATTCTAGGAAAGGCATTATGATTTTTCCTTTATGAAATTTCCCCCACTTTTTTATTTGTAAATATTTTCCAATGTGTTTCTCCAGCAAACTTTTTAAGTTTAACTAGATTTCAACTGTTATGGCAGATATATATACACAGGGAAAAGTTTTCAAGGCAGTCATAAAACCTCAAAAGCCAAATGCTGTGTATAAATAAAAGGAGGAACCACATTTCTTCATTTCAAGGTTCAAATTTTCTTCCCCGTAAGTCTCTTATTGCTATTAATTTCTGATTTTTCTGAATTTCTGATTTATTTTTCCTTTAATTTCATCTGAACAAGAAGAATGTCCCACCAGTGCTCACCTATAATCTATAATTACATCAAATATATTTCTATTTATAATAAATATAATTTATTTTACAGTACCTATATGTATATCACATGTGAGAGATTCTTATGCAATGTGCATAAGAAAGTGAAGAGATCAAGAGAGTAGATAGGACATATATTATCAAAGCAGATACATGTAAAAGATCATAAAAGGAACACCACATAAGTGAAATTCTATTATAAAGAAGCTTTCAATGTTTCCAAACAACCAATTCATGTGGCAATAACAGGTTCTATTAATCCATGATATATTCTGTACTTAAACTGTACAGTCCCATTTGAGAAAATAATGCTTTGGCAAAAGTGAAGACACAGAAGAAACAATTCTTGTCTGATGCCCCTTTCTCCTCAGGCCTTCTGCTGAGGGAAATTACGCTACACAGAGAAAGTGAACATTATCACCATCTGTTGGCTGTTTGTTGATGTATATGGAATGAGGCAACAACTCAGCTCAGAAAAGCAGGTGCCTGTATTTAAAGAAAATAACAAAAACTGAAATGGAGCACTAACTGCCATACTGACTAGTGTTTTAAGCAGAGAGGCCAAGGTTTGGACTGATTTGACAAATTAACTACCCCTCACATCTAGACCAAAACCAGGATATCCTGGCTACAGGATTCTTGAAACCCTGAGTTGGATGGACAAGGCAGAGAGGACAGAGAAAGAAGACATATTACATGAAGGTGAATATTTAGTATTAATTTCAGACACTAAACAGAAACCTTAGAATTAAATGCAGTGTACTTGTACTTTAAATGTATGGTCCTAGGTAAATACTATTAGAATTAGTTAAAATAAATGAGCCCCTTAAAGAAAAAAATATTTATAGCCATGACTAATGAAGCAAAATCTAGCTCTATAGTTCTAATTTCAGTAATTTTTATAAATAAAACAGAAGCTATTCAACTTCAACTAGTATTTGGAATTCAAACAGCAAAAAAGAAGGGAAGAAGTTGAGGGAGAGTAGCATAAGAACATGCAAGAACTAAGCAAAAGGCAGGTTAGACTGAAAACTAAGAAACAGTTCCTTATGTAGATACTTGTTAATTTTTTCCATGATAGTCCCATTGAAAACTGAAGTGTAATATTGATTATGTAGAGATGTCTAATAAGATGCTTGATCACAGAACCATGTAAAGAGAATGAGAACAACAGCCTTTTTAATTTTGGTCTTTCTGTTGCTAACATTTTGTATTCTATCTCTGAAATATTTTATACTTTTAATTGCTTACTGGTTGGGAACTAATCAATTTTTCAAAATACTTGGGGGCTTTCAAAAGACCTTGATAGTTACTTCTGTTGATCATTTTCAGGAAATACTTCCTTAATGATTGGAAATGACTTAATAAATTATAAAACTGAGAGATACTGAAGATTGATGGAGATATTTTGAATATATTTTTTGTCAATTATCACCAAACCATTCAGCAGGAAAGGATAATCAGTATAATTTTGTATGCTGGGATAATAATGCCTCCTTGCCCAAACTGATCCCATTTTTCAAATCTAAAATAAGACCTCTCAAGCATAGTTCATTAGCTGGTTTATACTGAAAAAACAACAGAGATTAGAAAAATATGGATTATATTCTTTATAGAAATGTAAAAAATTATACTTTGGACTGAAGTACATGTTTGGATATCCAATAAAAATATAAAATAACTACAACACTAAAGTTAAAAAGTCCATTTCAATCTAAAATTTTGTTTATAAAATACTAGAAGTGCATAAGATTAACATAATAAAATTAAAACTGTTAATTTTCTTACTGAAAGAGGACCACTGAACTTGATCATTTTTTTCCCACAGTGCCTTGAAAACTATTTGTATTTGCTCTCAAATATGTAAAAATTACTTAAAAGGCAATGCTACACCATTCCCAATCGTTACACTCATCACATTTCTCCCCCCCTAATCCTCTTCTTTGAATTAAAAAGAAGAAGAAGCAAAAAAGGAGAAAAATCTGCTGAACACTAATTATTTAACCTCACCTCCTACCTACTTTCTCTCTTTATTCTGAGGTTTCTTAAGGGCTATAATGAGCTGTCCCCACACAAACAGGAAAATTAGTGGATAATTACTGCTGGGTCTGTGAATGTTCTCACTCCTCCTTCTTACAGTTTCACAACATTACCAGAATGGTCTGTCACCTCCCTACCAATTAGGCACAATTACTACTTTATAACATTAGTGGTGGTAGGCTTATTGTCTTGGAGGATATGTAAAAATAAGGGAGGGTTGTGGTGAGTAGGCAGTGAATCAGGCCCAGGAGGTCATTATCACATTGATAACTTGTTTAATCCTAACTTTTATTTTGCAAGACAGAAGCTGTATACACAGTCAGAAATGGAAAAATGCAGTTGTTGTGGGGGTTTCTTTGTGTCCCCAAGTTTCCCAGGTGGTGGCATTAAGGGTGGAATTTGTTTCCTCATTTCTTGAAAAGAAGTCTTTTGGCTGACAGAAAGGTATCTGTTGGTCTGACTATATCAGGCTGAAGTAGATATATTAACTATGTCATGTCAAAGGGACTTACACTGACCCCAGAGTGCACCAAAACATTCCTTTCAAATCTGTATTTAAACAAGGGAGTTCAGGTCAAGACAAATCTAGGTTAAATGCTCAGAGGAGATAACTTCTAATCTTTTACAAACAATACTATGTAAGTAGTATTTCTGCCTTCCTTGAAAAAAAAAACAATCAACAACCAAATCACCAACCTCCCTCCCTTAAAAATACCCCACCATGCCCTGTGACTTCTTTTTCTAATGGCAGATAACAGGAAATCATTAATATTGTCTGTTTTAAAAGACACATTTATGAGAGTGAAATGACTCTCAGAGACTTAAGATTAGATTTAGTGTCTTGAATAAATAATATTCAATCATTTGCTTTAAAAAATCTTCCATATATCCACTTCTCTCCTCTAAGAGTTTTTGAATTCTTCTTATGCTTCCACTGGTAATTATGGGACATTTACTTACAAATGTTAGAGAAATTACAATGTTTTGGATGCTAAGTCTTGGACAGGCTAATTTAATTTAAAACCACAATGACAAATATAGCAAAACTCTGGAACTGAGCAAGACTTTTCTATGCAGGGACGATAATCTTATAGAAAATTGCCATTATTCAGTAATACAATTCCATAAACCTACAGTTAGTTTTCAGAATCTTGCTTATTTTTTTCATGGAATATACTCTAATATTCTTTTTTTCAGCACAAATTGTAAATTATAAAGAGTTAGAACTGAAAATGAGTAGCACTCTCATACTCATCCAATTAATTTGAGGGATATTACTATATTGTGGAGAGGAATCCTCAAGATGCCTGTTAAACATTTTGCCAACACACCATCCTGCAGTGCTGAATTTGCAAAGGATCTGTGAGAGTAGCCTTGTCTCACTCTGCAAACTGAGCCGAGACAACCAGTGAAGAGTTCATCTGCTGCTCCCTTTTTTAAGCTTGTTAATTATTACTTTCATTATACGTATATTTCGCATACAGATATTACTTATGGAAAATACTAACTCTGATGGCAATAGAATTGGGCAGAGTAAGAAAGCCTCTGGAGAATAGGTTGCTCTTTTCAAGAACACTTTGAATAACATTGTGGGACTATTCTCTCGTGGAATAATATTCATCTGTGTTCACTAAGTGTCAAAGTATCTCAGATCTATGTTCTGAAGTAGAAAGTTTGTGGATTTATGTTCTTATGTCCAGAATAGTCTGTTGTTTGTTTACCTGCCTCCAGTTTTACGTGTCAGTAAAGAGAAAGATCAAAAAAATATTTTTAGATTACTAGACCATATCATTTCAGTAGTTTTGAATGCCAGCTCTTTCTTCTTCACAGTGGGAAAATGTTAAAAATTAAAGCATAGCAATGGTACAATTCTTGGGAAGCTGATACAAAGTTCCTTTGAGTGACTAAGTGGAATATCCTATGAACTCATTAGGTAGCTCTTCAACTTTGTTTTACATGACACTGACGAATTCATGTTTACTTACACCATGATACTTTATGGAATGCAAATATATATAGAAGAGGATTTGTATTACATAGAAATCAGCAGCGAACTCATTTCAACTACTCCAGGACCTTACTCATTGATTCAGCATCAAATATTTCACTTCTGAAAGTATTTGCTACTAGTTATATTATTGCGCAGCAGAGCTTAGGAAGAAGGGGAAAAATAAAATAATCAAAGTTATAAATTATTTCAGCTGTTTATCATGTAAGATTTACAACTCAGGATATGCAAAATAGATAATTCCGCTCATGCTTTTGTAGAGACTTACAAGAATGACTATAAAGCTTGAACATTCCCACTGTTCGCCAGTGCTCTGATTTACCAAGCTAAGGCAACTCTTTATTTTAAAGGATGAAAGGATGAATAATAGCCCAAAGATATGGCAGGTAGACAGACCTAGAGATTATAAAATCTAGATTTTTTTTTTATTTTATTTTATTTTTTTTTTGGAGGGGGGAATTAGTAGCTGGAATAGTGACTAGATAAAATTTCTTAAACTTACTCTGATCTTCCTAAACTTCAACAGGGAAGAGCACTACAATGTAGTAGCTAGTATGCCATTTATCTGAATTAAACAATTGGAAGTGAAAAAGAGAAAAGCAAAGAATTCATCAAGATCTTCAATGTTTGTAAGAACTTTGAAGGATCTACAAAACCTTCAAGATCATCATGCAAATGGACAATTTATGATGTGCATTTTGGCCTGATTCATTGCTCTATCAGGAGTCATTAGTATATGGCAAAAACGAGTTGGAAAATACTTTGGGGGATTTTTCAATGTGTTTTAGGTATCAGGCTAAATCTTAGCAAGGTTAAAAATTAAACAGAAAAAAAAATGAACCAGTTTTGTGTAGAATCAGGTCTGACTGTTTTTCCAGCTGAACTGAGTGAAAATAGTAGTTATGGATGAACCTCACATGCTTCAGAGAAATACCTAAAATACTTTACTTATCTAAGAGATATATTTGAAACTTTTAAAGCTGGAGAAGTTTTAACAGTCAATCTTCTTGTGAGATCCTAATAGTACCCATGCTTGTACAAAGAACCAGAATTAATAGGACTCACGCTAATGCTTATGGTGTTATTCCATTTTTGATCTGTAAAAAAAAAGATCAAGTTTGAAGACTTGCTGATAAAAATTTAAACAAAAGGAAAATACTGTTTTATTTCTACTTTTAGCATATGCTGAGCTCTTGTCATTCATTACAGTACTGGAAATAACTTACTCTTGTACTTAATTGATCTAATTTTCTACAGAAGTATCCAAAATTTAATCTTTGGTCAAAAAACCCTGTAGGCCCTGATAGGGTGAGCTATGTCATTGTCATGTAATGTACATCAGGTGATCCATTGAGGGATCCATCATTTAACTTTTGAGATTAGAAATAAACAATTGTTTCTCATAAATGAATCTGATGACAGATATAGAAAGACTGACATCTCCAGATAAACTGCTGCTAGAAACAATGTGGCTGTTGGCAGACGTATCCCTTATCTTATGTATGCACAAATAGAAACTGCATCAACCAATTTAGAAAGAAATTTTATTAAATACATGAAACATCTCTGTATACATATGAACACTTTGTTATTGCCATTCATGAAGGGTGTCCTAGTTGGGTAAAGTAGTAAGAAATTACAGTCCAGGTATTCCTACAGCTGTCAAGAAGATCCACATATGATTATTGACAAAAGTCCATTCTGTGAAAGTCTGGAGACTTGTAAAGGGTTTTTTGCCTTTTTTTTTTCATAATCATACCTTAGACACAGGATAGTTGTCTCAGCAGAGAATGTTGGTAGAAATAAGATCTCCAAAGTATTTAACCTCGACTTTTTGACAGTAGCTGGAGAAGATCAAGACCATCCAATGGTCATCTCAGGTAGTTAACCTTACTGGAAAACTGCAGCATAGCTTTCCACTTGGACTTTATAAGCTGTTTATACAGCTTATGAGTGGATTTTATAACATTATAGACAAAGCCAAGAAGGTTAAGTGCTGAAGCAATGTAGCCTAAATGTCATGTCTATTTGCCATACAATAACTTAAGTAGGTGCAGAACTTGCAAAATTCAATTAAAAACCTCTTGTCGAAAAGGAAAAGCGGTACTGTACTTAAAAAGAATTTACAAGCTAAAGTGTAGCTGCACATTGTCATTGAATAAAAAAAATATTCAGTTTCTTCTATGTGTACTCCCACTTTGTATATAAACAAAACCAGTTTCTGGTGCTATGACTCTGTCTCCTTTTATAAAAAATAAAACAATTCTACAACTTCTGAACTTGAAAAGAAAATTAAAGTGGTGTTTCCTTAACACAAAGTTCCTATCTGTCTTCAATGCAACATAAAAATATGTTACTGATTTAACAGGATAGTAGTCCCAAGGAAGCTTTGCAGGGCTAATTGAGAAATTCACATATAACTGTTATTTACTTTATTGTCAAATAAATGTTAATTTAATATTTTTACACAGATCACTTCTGTTTTTAATTTGGAAAATGACAAAGAAGTAGAAAATAAACTGCAGGGAACAATTCAGAATTGCTGGAAAGATGAAATAGGTGACCTACAAAAGTTTCTCATTTTTAAACTTCCAGTACCATATTCCTTTGGTACACACAATAAAAACTAGTGACAAAAGTGGTATGCATATCTTAAAACTAAATTGGTTAATTTATATTATACAACTACTAAGGCAACAATTACTCGTTAGATACCACTTAAGGGTCCAGAGAACAAACTCATATTCTGTCTTTCCACCATGACCTGACAGTCCAGATGTCGGGTGTCAACACCCAGTTTCAGGTTTTGCCAGATCTCTACTCCCTGCTCCTCACCCTCACTCTCTTCTGCTGCCTCCTGTGCACTCCTTGGGAGACAACACAGACATTACTCCAGAATATGGTGTCATGATGGGAACTGCTTCCCCCAAGAATTTAAATCTGGAAAAAAAATTGCATAGCTTTAGAAGCTGCTTGAATGCTTGGTTTGCAATGCAGATATACAAAGGGTAAAAGAGATGAAGAAGTGACAATATCAGATGTTAAACACTTTGTGGTATTCCTGACTGTGAATAAATACTCCTTGAGACTTTAGATCTTTTCATCTTGTAAAGGAGATGTTACTTGTGTAACAACATCAGACAACAACACCAACAACATCAGACCTGATACCTGTGTAATTTTTGATTAGTCCAAAGAGCTTTTGAAGTCTCTGTGTTAATCTGATGTTTCATCAAGTCAGGAGTCCAACCTCTAGGAATCAGGTTGCTGCAGTAGATTTGAGGTATCACCTGCTTGTTTTATCCAGTGATTCTTAAATATATGGAGAGATAGAGGAGGCTTTTTTTGCCTAAGTCAACTGAATATAGTATATTTTCAGATCCTTAAGAAATTATTAAAAAAAAAAAAAAGGAAGACCACATATTTTTTTCACAGGCCAGGCAGTTTGGCTCTTTCTGTCCACAATTCCCTATTCTTGAGCTGCATTTTCACAAGGTTTGGCCATACTGTTTTCTCATGTTCTGGCACCTCTTGCCACTGGGTAGTAAAGACTGATATCCAGTCCTTGGTTTTTCATCGTGTGATTACATTTGGCTTAGTTTTGCTAATTAATATTCATAACAAACCAGGCCCATTCTTAATACTTTTTTTTTTTTGTCAACATAATGAATTTTCTCATTTCATTAAGTATATTACAAACAAAAGAGTAGATAAATTGATTTAGGTACCCTTTTCCAAAAATCAAACATGCTTCCTCCACAAATGACAACGATGTATTCATATTTTGTGTAAAATTCAAGGAAAAACAGAATGTAAATATCCTTTTATTTGTATTCTATGTAATACTATATATTATATAGATTATATTTTATGGCTTTGCAGATTTATTGTCATACAACTGCTTTCTAAATCCTATATTTGATGTAGAAGTGCCTCAGAAATAACAGCTAATGAGGAATTAATCTTCCAGTTTTCAAAATTTTACACCCTAAGCACTTATTTTGTGCTATATAATCCTATTCAGTCCTAGAGTTTATGTAGACTTCCCCTACAAATAACAAGCACGGATTAATTAATCTCCTAGTTTTCAAAGTTTCATGAGCCAAGTAATTGTTTTGGAGGACTCGCAAACCTAGTCTTTGTCCATAAAATTGCACCTGAACCCACACAGTAGCTTATATTTTAAGTCCAGGTTTTGTCTCATTAAAAACAAACAAACCAAAAAAAAACAAACAAAAAAACCCCCAAACCAACTTTCAAAAGAGAAACTTAATACTTTATTGCAATAATCCAAGCTAAACTTCTAGGTGTACAGAATGTTAGAGTGTCTGTTATCAAAGTGTTCTAAGAATGTACAGGATTCTGATCCTGAACTGTCCTTGGTTCCTCTCCGCTCCTATCCCACAAACCTTTTCTCATTCATTGTACCTTTATTTTGTTCATGATTGTTCATGATTACATAATCTTACAGAAATATGTTTTAAGATCAAACCAGAATCCGGCCTTCTAGCTCAAAACCTTGAATTCTGGTTAGTATAGGACGCCGGGAACATTTGTCCTATACAACATCCTGCTTTTGTGATTGCTATGTATTCCTTTCCTCATCTTCTCTCTCCATCCCAAGAAGACAAATCTTCTCTTAAACATCTATGTAATAGGCACAGCCTATTCTACCATTCTTGGAAAACACCAGTTTAAACTTTCCTAACATGTTTGTGCAGACCCATATGGATAATCAAAAGGTTTTTGCAAACAGAAATCAGTGATAAAAGAGAATTTTTCCCTTGCTATAGTTAATTCTTATTGTATTCTCTCTACAGGCTACTGGCGATACTTTGGTAGAACTTCAACTATTTTTAATGTTTATAAATTTCACTAGGTGGGCTCCAAATATCTCACCAACTTTTAAACTGAATTGTACACACAGCAAATCAAAAAACTTACGACTTTCCTAGGACTTAGGAAAAGAAGAAAATAAATATTCACTTGCTTAAGTAAGTACATGCCACCTCGGGGAAGATAACCTGAAAGTAAAAGTCATTAAATTGTACTTCAAGGATACACCATGTGTGAGGGACAGAGACAAGGAGAGAACTTAGGAATCTAAATTCTCATTCAGTTTACATTTGTCACTGACTGTGACATAAACTTAATTCCAGCCTGTACATATCAAGAATGCAAAGGCAAATCTCATCTTCTGATTTAGAAGATGTGCAGTGTATCATAATTCAGATACATTGAATTTGTTAATTATGCAATCTCACCACATTGTTACATGAGGAACAATCTAGGGTTGTGCGCAGCCATACTTGTTGACTGCAAAGTCTTACCATTCAACTTTCTTCTGCAGCCTTTAAGTGTAGGTATGAAATATTTTCAGTATCAAAAAAAAATAGTGGCTTTTTTATCCTGGCATGCTTTCATTAAAATACTATTACTTATCTGAAGCTTGTATGAAATAGTATAAAATTTATTTATAGTACATACATTTCCTTTCATCCTTTCAAACATCATTAAAATGACAATTTTCTATTATGTATTGTGTTTGTTTTCTTGATATTTAAAGATTGCCTTTCTGCTCCTAATTGTTAAGATTAAAACAGCAATATCTTCCGAAATATCACTATTCTATCTGCTCCTAAAGCCAGAAAATATCTAACTGATTTGCAAATCTTGCCCTTAAATAAGTGGGTGTATCAGCTCTACATGCATGTTATGTCCATGATATGTCAACAGAAAGCAGAGCACAAGGATTGCCAAGGCTGTAATTAATGTCCTTTTTTCATTTGGCCAAAAAGTAGTCCACAATAAAGTAACTGATAATGCATTAACATATTAATGTTTTCCTTCCCATCTGCAAGCAGCCCCACAAGCAGGGGCTACAAATGGAAAGAAACTCCTAAAGCTGCCTTGAAAACTGGCCCATGAGGTGCTCAGGACCATGATAACAGTAAAGGGAGTTGATTCTCCCCCTTTTAGACAAATACAAAATTTTTGGGCAACCTTAGTATGCTTCTGAATGGGAATTACACATTTCTGAGTGAAAGCAACACTGAGAATTAAGTTCAACTTGAGTCAAGGCTTAGACAGCAGACTAAGACAGCAGCTCTAAAGCTGGGATAGAAAGACAGTTTTTTTGTGTAGCTAATTTAGTTATTTTTTATTTTATGTACATCAGGAAGACTGCCAGGAGAAAAGCTTTTTTAAGGGAAAATCTTAAAAAAGCTGGTTTTGCTGTGTTACAAGGTGTTAGATAAAGTCACCACTGAACCAACTAAAAAGCATAATCTATTTATCTATTGTATTATTTTCATTTATTAATCTGTGAGTACATTTTAAGTCACTGCCTCAGTCACATGGAGAAAGCAGTTTCAGAAGCCCATGGGGCAGGGTATTGCAAAAGCCTCTGTTCCAATTACATTTTTTGTACAGTTTTGGCTTCAAATTTATACACAAGAACTTCTTCCAGACAATCAGAAACAAGTAGCTTAAAAATTTGCATCACACAGCTTCAAACATCTGGGGAAGCTAAAAGCTCAAATCAAAATAGGGCAGAGCATGTTAATCCTGCTGTCCCTGTGACACAATACTAAGTAAAAATGCAGATGAGTTTTGCATGTACCATATTCCTGTCTTTGGGACCCCATTTCATTCTTTCTTTTTCCCCTCCCTAGTGGAAATAGATTGGAAAAAGCTGGACACAGCACACTTAAAACACATTGTCTTTTAATCTCTGACAGTTTTTTGGAGGTTCAGGGGTTTTTTCCTGTGTGTTCTCCTGTCCTCCATGGCCTAAGAACTTGTGACCCCACTTCTCTTTCTAAAACGGAATCTCATAAAAGTGTCAGTAACAATTACACTGTAAAAGTTCAGGATTTGACCCTGTTTCTTTTCTGTACTCATACTCATTTCAGACAAGCATACAAAGGAATTACTCTAAATTTGTAGTGGCACTATGGCAGAGTCAAGCCCTGATATGCTTTAATCTGCTATTTAACACTATGAAATTCAGGCTGCCAAAGAGTTCCAATGGGGAAACTCTCTCTATGCTTTGAAGTCACATTACCTATTTGTAGCTATAAAACATTTCCCTATTGATTTTTCTAGTCTTGCATCAAATGTGCACGAAAAAGATAAACTTCCACAGAAATCATTTTGACATGGGGTTGAACACACATTTAAGAAACTACTTCATTTTGACAGGTCCTGATATTGATGGGCCTAATGTCCAAACCTTTTCTTTTCCTTTCTTTTCTGTTCCTTTTGGGGTTGTTGGGCTTTATTTTTATTTATTTATTTATTCATTTTTAACTCAGATTATCATTGTAAAAGTTGGCTGCCAGCCTACCATTTGAAAGTGAAGAAAACATCTTGATTTAACATCTGAGCAGGGATTTTTTTTTTGTCATCTGTAAACAATTGGACCATATGTAGTGTGATGGGAAACATGAAGGCTGCGATAGGATATGATTTAAGGAACTTGGTGTTTAATTACTGCTCTTGATTAGCTGGAATAGAAATTAGATTTAAACGTTTGGTTTACAATATCAATTTTAAAGGTATATAAAGTAGTTATCCATAAGTTTAAGTAGTAGCAGTTCTGATGATTGCAGTTAGTCTGATTGTTTGCATGAATGAAAAATAAGGTTATAGATATTTCTGCCTTTAAAAAAGAGACAAATTTGTCCAAGTATTATAGAAAGAGCAGAGACTCATGTTTGCTCTCTATTTCTTGAAGAGTTTCTGAATTTCCCTCAGATTAGTCCAGTATCTTACTACTTTCCTTCAGATAAACCAGTAAACATCATTGTTCTAATAAGCTCTCTTTTTTCAGGAGACAAGTTCAAAGCTAGTGTAACATTATTAATACAACAGGAAGGAAATCTCTCTCCCTTGTACACCCAGAATTTACTGGTTCATCATCAGAAGTCCCTTATATAGAAGGCCTACAACTTGGGTAAAATTTTCCCCCATCATTCTTTAGACGTCAACACAAACATATTTTCCTATCAGCACAGGGGAACATAAAGGGAAATTTCACCTAAAGTTCTTCTGCTCCCCTCCTTATTATTCTAACCCTCCCTGAAAATCTGCAGGTAAGACAAAGGCTCAGTCTTCAAACAAACTCTTTACATCTGCCCAAGACTAAACTTTCTTTTAACATCAGCTGTGTTTCCAAAGTACTGAAAAAAAAAGGAGGGGGAGGGAAAAGAAAACAAAATGAGCTTCAAAATGCCTGTCATTTTGGCTAAGATGGAAAAGGGAAATCCTTCCTGTGTGTCAACACAGCAATGACCTTAGAAATACATGGTTCTGATAAAAGAGAACCAGGCAGTAGCTGTAGTAATGTTTTACTATAATACTGGACAGAATTCAAACAGAAAATAAAGGAAACACCAAGATTCTTTGCTTCATCCAGTCTAGTTTGGTAAAAGCAGTGTGTACAATTTGAGGGTTGTTCCCTGAGAACCCCAAAATCTGTCAGAAATGAGAAAGACAATGAACTTTTCTCCTGACTTACGCGGGTTAAAGAACAATCATTATATTTCTGATGAAAACAATGCCATGTATTTTACATAAAAAAAAAAAAAGAAGAAAAATTTCATAGCTTACGTGTTCCTTTTGCAGCGATAGTAAGGAAAACAGTTCACACTTTGATTGGTTTTGGTTGTTTAGTAATGCATACATTAAATATAAAACTGAGTTCCTGAGCTCTCCTCATGCCTGCCTTCCCCCATCACACAAATTCTCCACTTTGGTCTTAACCCAGGGCCAACAACCTATCCTCAAAGTATTGTTTATGTTTCCCCAGCTATTTTGAGAGACCCTGAGGCTAAAATAGTTGGACATGACAGTTTTAGAGAATTCACTTTACTTTTCTTTGCTGAACTAACTGCTATCTCCATAGAAACAGAAAGACAGTTGGCAGCCAGCAACTAGAAGTTCAAAGAATTTATTCACATCAGTTTCAGCTGTATGCTATCACTTGAAATCTGGAAACACCGATCACTGGGAGGACCTTGTGCTGCATATACCGTATTTTAGAAGAGCAAGAAGTCTACTTCAGATTATGTTTTTCAACTAGCATTCCCTTAATTCTGCTTATGCTTAAACTTCCTCATCAAAAAAAGTATTATACTGATTTCAATGCTTTTAATAGCAGAGTTGGCAAAGAGAGAGCTGAGCAGTAAAGGCCAGAACAAAAAGATTAAGCCTGAGAAGATTAAGACTAATTCTAGTACTGATGCATTGCCTGATACCGAACAAACAGCACACAGGGAACTGATCTAAATTTTTTTTTACAGTTCCGTGCAAAAGTGAAAAATAACCTCATTAAAAAAACTTATAAAATAAACTTATAAAATTGTAATAGTTAATGAAGTCACTGACAACATTGGTTATCTTTCAAATGTCTTTTGCAATTTTTAAAGTAGAAAAGTTTAAAGAGCAGCTATGGAAATGTTTAAGACTGAATTCGAAGTAAATAAGACATTTTTATAAAATCATCCGATGTTAAAAAAAATGTACATTGTTCACCCTTGAATGAATTCCTTTTGAAAGATTTAAAATTAAAACAATATTTTTTAAAAAATACACTGGCTTCCTCTTTTTCATTTTTCCCATATGACAAGTGAGGGTAATGGCTGTGGAGATCACAGTTTACCATCTCTCCTCACCTCTGCTAGACAGTACATGTTTTGTATGTGGTCTATTGTGTTTCTTCCCACACAGTCTTTCTCTCTCACCGGGTTAATAGATGGTCCAGAGTCCAGACAGAACAGAGATGGTTAGAACCAGACATAACAAAGGCAGTTCAGATCCCATTATTAAAAAGAAGATGGGGAGTGAGAAGCATCTTACACCCTTGAGGAGTCTCTTAGTGTCAAGAACTTAAACTTCTAAAAAAATATTGAGGAAAGATTCCAAAATTACAGAAATGCAGATTTTCACACTATCACTCAAAATATCTATTACTATTTGCACTTATGTGGAGTGCCACACTAGAAGTGTATGCCTACACATGTATAAATATATATTCCTTCTTTACAAAGATTAAAAAAAACCCCCGAACCAATCCAAACACAAAGCAACCTAAAACCCCTCAGATTTTTTCACAAAAATCTGAAAATAAGCTCCACTAGTTCTGTATTCCTTTGATTTGAATGACACAGATATACACATGTTAAAATTAAGATTTGCCAATGTCACCGACCTTGTTTTCTCTAATTAATGACACTTTCTCACCTCTCATGTTGTAATTTATCTTAGTGGGAAAATTTTACCTCTCTATAACCATTTTTAACTTTATTGATCTCAGATCACAAGGAAAATATGGCTCCTTTTCCCAGGTGCCTCAGAAAAAGATTGACTTATTTTTTCTTAACTCCACAGTGAAATGCTGAAGTTAAAAAAAAAAAGACATTGGTAATCTAGAGAATTATGAACATCTGATCTTAACTCTTAAATTAGCCGTATGTTGAGTCTCAACAGATTGACAGTACTTATTAACATGAATGTAAAGTTTTAATATTTTAAATCTGCATTTTATTAATATTTAATCCAGGGTCATAGGTAATGTCCATGTATGTCAGATAGAAAGGGAAGAAGGAGGTATCACAGGAATCCAATTACTTCTGCTTCTAATTGCAAATGACTTTCAATATTGAGGCAATGTTCTTCTCATGTGACCTTTAGTGCATATTCTAGACTTCATTAAACCCTTTTGTTCTTGTCAGTTCAGGTAAATCCCATCTTGTCCCATTCCTCTGAAAGTATTCTCTCATATGTTCATGATCCAATGAAAAATGATTACAGCAAGAAATACACATGGAAATATTTAATATGTGCCAAATTTTAATCTTACATGTGGGACAAAAACAATTCTCTTAATAGATTTTCTTGCACAAACTTCAGGCAAACTAGATGAACTGTTGTTGTCCAACAATCAGAATTTTGTCTAATTTATATAGCTTACACATTAATAGTTATTCATATAACTGCTTTACTTGGTACAGAAAAATCATGGAGTTGAAGTTTAAACAGGGGATGCTATCATTCCACTAAAATCTATGCTTTGTGACAGAAGAAACAGTAATTGAACTCAAATTTTAAATGAAAATAAAGAATAGTGAGTTCAAGACCAGACCAGTCTAATGTGAAAAATTAAAATATATTTATATCCTCATGAAAAATATTAATCTCATGCAATTATGGGTAGAAAGATTAGATTAATATATAGACAAGTAGCAAAAGAATATCAGTATTATAATTATTGCAGTATAATAATGTTGTATCATAACCAAGTTTTAGACTGAAGACTGCCATTATAGATACACAACGCATTACAGGAATACAGTACAGGAATGATGTCTGTTTTGAACATAAAAGAAAAATAAACAGTCTATTATATATTTTATATCAATAATAAGATAATGTAAATAAATAATTTGAGAAACATTTGAAGAAATGGTTTATATTCTCCCTGAAATCATATTTTGTATATTTCTTTTCCTTTTTTGTTAGGAGTCTGTATCTGCAAAACATGCACATATTTCAGTTTCTGCATTTTTGGATGTGAAAGGTATCAGGGAAATGGTCATTTTGGCCTATTTTCAAAGTTACATTCTTTTACATGCATTATATTTATATTGTGAGACTGCCTTTTCATAATAACATTTTACATCCAACACTTCCAGTTGATCATTTTATTTCCTTGTGACCCAGCTCAAAATAAATTAATCCAGACAGGTGACTGCCTTTTGAGAAACCCTGAGAAAGGCAAACATGGGTCTCCTTTTCTTCCTGAAATGTCACAGTGGTCAGAAGGTCCCACAAAGCATCACAAGGTTCATATTTGTTTACAAGAAGTAAGTCTTCTTCCAGTTCAAGGAGAATTTTGTTTTTATGAGTCAAGCTACATTGATGCTAAACAGCACACTTAAATTGAAACTCGGTTCTTTGAAAATAATACTGAAAACTTTTGTCAGTAATCTTAGTTTTAAGAGAATCTGGTGCAGTTTTAAAGGATGACTTGGGTACTTTGAGTTTTATTTCAGCAAAAGTTACTGGAAAGGGTATACCTCGAATGTAGGAGCAGGTATGGCTCTCTCCAGTAGTTTTATCCCCATTGCCTTACATGGACACCTTTCAAAACACCATGAATTCAGGCTCTATTTTCTTTTTCCTTTTTTTTTTTTTTTTCAATTTTCTTTTCTTCCAGAATCATGAATCTTGTGTTACAAAATATGATTCTGAATGAGTCACTTTGCCAGACTCAGCTGTAGAAACTGATATTAAGTTAACGTTATCAAAGCCCAGAATTGGTAACTACTGATTTTTTGAAACATGGAAATGAAGGCTGCAGACAAAAATGTTTAGCACCATAGGTATTTTATAATCCTTGTATTGGTGGCAATAAAAGAATATTGTAAGGGGGATCTAGAAAGAGTTATCAGAAGCATATTGCAATACCTCATCAGTTAAATGGCAAACAAAAGGGCATTCTCACATTTTGGGTTTAGTCACCTTATAGCCTTCACCATGAGTTGACTGGAGTCACAACACAGGTGACCTCCTTCATTGGAGTCCTTTTCCACGCCTTCATATGCATCTCCTGGTGGTCACTACTCTCAGCCCAGTACAACCTTTAGACAAAACGAGGCTGTTCCTCAAACCTGCAGCAGGGTAGGCTCGAGCTGAGCTGAGTGGAGAACTTACCTTAGATGCAGGTAACTTGATAAAGCCTTGACATAATATAATTGGGTCAGAAGTGAGTCTTTGATACTTTTACACTTTTTTAACCAGTGGTTTGAAAACTCGGTCCTGATAATCGCTTCTTCTCTTTTGTGTAGAATAAGAATATTAAAACCATCAATAAAGAAATATTATAGCACTAATTGGTATGCACAGGGACAGTATATATATATTTTGCCATCTGTAAATGTTTATGAATCATTAATCTAACACATTAAGTCATATTACCAAACCACATAAACAGTACAAGTTTTAAAGTTCACCTAAAGGGCAAATCAGATCAGCATCTACTGGTATGTACAGGTTAAATTCTCGAGCTTTTACGAATTCTGCAATTGGGGGTTTACTTTCTTATTTTTCTGTAACTGTATATCTCCTAGTTTCCAGTACCAAAAGATTACAGATCACTATTTAAAATAATTTTACTTTACAACAAGTAGTACATTGCCCCTTAATATCACCTAGAATATTTACAATAAGAATTGTTTAAAGAAAAAGTGTGTTTGATCTTTGGGAAGCTCCCTGTCTTTGAACTAGCACTAGACAAATGATTATGGAGTGAAGATTCATGAGTAGCTACTCCTCCACTTGTGGATTCTTATATTTGACAGTGCAGTCAGCATTCCTGACCAGTGAAGATCTTTGCTCCCACATATGTTGCTAAGGTCAAGTATTTTTGGTACATTACAACAGAAGAGGGAGAAGAAGGGGAAGGCTTTTCAAGTAAGGTGGCCTCAATTAATTTAATACACATAGTAATGGGCTCTAAAATAACAGCATTTTAACCAGTGAGTTCATTAAACATTTTCTCAAATGCATAACCATTATTTTGCTTGGTCAGATGTTTTCTCCAAGGAGAGTTCATTCATTTTAAGTGCTTAACATATATGAAGAATGAACCAATTGGGGTTTTTATTTATGTTTTAACATGGATAATATTTTATTAAAAATACCATCACAAATCAGCAGAACGCAGCTTTAATCAGTGTTTAGTTTTCAGAGCAAAGCTTTCCTTAAATGTAAAGAAAATAGAATAAGTTAGGTTGCATTTGCAAATGAGCTACCCCAAGCTCTGACATATAGATGCTACCATAATTATCTTTAGAAATTGTTGTAGCATACACCTAAGATTATAAAATAATTATATGTTTGGTATACTATTAGGCTAAAGGGTATTCAGGAATATGAATTATTGCTCTTGTCAGGACTGACTTCACCAGCACAATGCAGTCATCTCTGCAATCAGCTAAATATGAAGAATGTAAATAAATTTAACAAGCAATTGTGGAAAAATACAGGCGGGACAGACTGCTGCAAGAGAAATGTGATGTAGCAACTCATGTTATCTGCTGTAACAGATTTGGATGAGCACATGTGGAACAGCTGAGGAATCATGTAGTCCAAGTGCTGTTTCCCTCATTCTGGAGGAAAATGGGCAGCTCACCTAACTCTTCCAAGTCTTCATTATCTTTTAAATGTCCATAACAGTATTCACCTGCTCACCGAACAAGTTTTGGGAACCTCACAGAATTATCTATCAAAAACAATTTCTAAGATTTCAAACATCAATGGGGAATGCCAAGTAGGGGCAGAGCAAGAAGTGTTCTCTCAGTGCAAAGGACCCACATCTTAATGTGTGCTTGCAGATTTGTGTACATACACACATGCAAGATTTCAGTGAACTTCTGTTCACTTATGTGAACATAAAACAAAAGAGGTGCCAAGTTATTCTTTGGTGATTAGGGGAAATGACAGCTGTCGCCAAAGAATTGCATTAGACCCCTGGTGGCCTAGTGGTTAGTGTGCAGGACTTTCACTGCTGCGACCACGGGTTCAAATCCCGGTCTCCTGGCCTGATGGAGGTCGTTAGCCCTGTGTGGCCATCCATCTATGAGAAGGACACTCTAAACAAACCTACGTCCTGAGGACCTCACTGCCATTGTCCAAGCTTGCTTGGCCCCGGCAGATGAACCTTAGGATTAAAGGGTGGGCTCAGTTCAGCGCAGGCTGTGTCTCACCTAAAAAATCCATTGCGCAGGCTGGAAAGGTAAAAGACCTTTCCCCAAATCTTCGTGCACGAAGATGGGCCATTAGTAGCATTGGCACCTCATCAATATTTGAGACTTACTCTCCCAAAATGCTCCTTCACAACCTGCCCTGAAAATGGATATTAAGACCATCATCTTGTGCTTTTCACAACTCCATCACATCCATTACTCCTTGGAAGTCAACATCACCAACACTTACTTCAATGTACCTCTCCCTTTATTTCCGCAAGACATAAGTAAAACCCTGGGTCCAGAGAAATTAAAAATATCTCAGCTTGCAAACTTGGACCTTCAAGAAGGTGTGTGAATGAAACAAAATAAAACATTTAAGTGAATATATCCAGTGTTAAGACAGCCTACCAGAATTAACCACAGTTGCAAAATCATGTGTCTATGGTGATCTCCCTATTATAGGGTTGCTTAGCTAAATGACATGATGTACAAAAATTACATACCTGTTACGCTGTAGATGGCACAGTAACAGCCATCTGCTGTTAGACTGGACTGAACAAATACAAGACTAGTCAAGTTAGTCAGATGGAATCTGTCAGGACTCAAATCATAAATTAAACAATGCAATAATAGATAATGGGGACATAATTGTTTTTATTGCACAGTCATAAGTTCCCCAAGGAGATAAGATAATGAAGAAATAAATATATTGCCCCTTTTGTATTTAATTTTTAATAAGCAGTTTGGGTAAAAACCCTATGCATATTGTTGACTTTGGGTACTGAAAAAACCCAAAGTTATGACTTGAAGACTGGTATAAGAATTATTCTCTGTTAATCTTGATGTTTGGCACTTCTGTGCTTGAATTATGCAACTATGAACTACCACATAACTCATACTTGTTAATATAAGGTTATGGGCCAGCCAAGAGACATCCAGTTTCTCTAATTTACCACACAGTTTAATCTCTCTACTGGCCCATTCCAGTCTAAAATCTTCCTAAATTCCTATACTACTTTCTACACCAGTTTCAAAGAAGCATGGTAAATTTTGATCAGCTTAGCAGCCTGAGGGTAATTACTGGTATATTACAGCAACTGTTGAATTTTTAGCTATATCTGTTTTAAACTGAGATGTGTCCACTTTGTCAAAGGCTGTGCAGAAATGATGTTTGTTACACGGACATCTGTAGACAAAAAATAGTAGGCATAAAGAAGGCAAAGGACAGGATTTCCACAGAAATTCATGGTAATGACAATCAGGATTATGATTCCCCTTCAGATGCTCTGGAGTTGTAAAATACAGCTTCTAGTTTTCAAAACACTTAATATGATCATTTTACTCTTACTTTCAAGCAAAAAGTAGATGTCTATCACAGAGGGAAGCAGGGTCAGACTGAGACCTTTGAGTAAGCATGGTGCTGTGGTGAGCTGGGCAGATGCATGAGGCATTATTCTTAAAGCTCTCTTCAGATAATACATATACTTTAGGTGTTCAAATATAAGCGTGATGTATACACTGTGTACACACATGTATTTTTGCAGGTACTTGGGTACCTCTGATAAGTATTTGCTGCCCTTAAGCAAAGAAAAAAGGGGATTCTACAAGGTTTATTTTTAATATTATTATAAAGTCTCTACCTTCAGACATAATTTCATTCCCTCTCTATCTAAGCAGATACTTCTTACTTCTTTTATGTTTAATAATTTAGAGTATTGTATTTATGTACTTCTTGAAAGCACCTTGAATTGCTTATCAAAAAAGGGGGAAAAAACCTCAGAGGAAAAAGATTGCAAGAACTAAGGAAAAAAAGTCCCTTTCAGCTGAGAAGGGCAAGTGAACAGCAGCTTTGTTTGATCAGCATTTACTTTAAGGAAGGTGGCAGACATCAAACTTCTCTTGCAGCAATCTAATTACACAAGAACAAGAACTATCATCCAGGAGGAGAGGGACTGACCAACATGTATGGCTGCTGCACACAGTGCCAAAGACCAAACAGGAATCATACTGCCTCGAAAGACCTCTGTGAACATAAAACAAAAGAGGTGCCAAGTTACTCTTTGGTGTTTAAGGAAATCATTAGAGCAGCTATCAAAAAGCACGCAAAGGCATTCAATAATTAGTCATATGAGCCTAGAAAAATATAATTCAATGTAAGTAATTGTGTGGAGCTATGCACCAGAATTGTATTTAGCTTCTGCGGGAAAACACCATGATTAACATTAAGAAAGGCTAAAGACTAATCCAGCAGAAAAAGAGAAGCAATCTGCAGATGCTGAGCAAGCAGAGGTCAACACAGCCCCATGGAAGGGTTTAATGCTGCCTCTGCAGTGCATGTTACATGTGGAGACTAATATATTTACATACAAACAGAATGAATACATGTAAAGATCACATAAGTAAATTTTAAACATTATGCTGCAAATGTCATGCAGGAAATATACTCTCTGATTGATATGCAGAATGTTTGCCAGAACAGTGACAGCCAAACTAAGTTCAAAGTTGCAGGAATCATTGTCATCAGCCTACTGTAAAAATTTACAATTGCTTGCTATTCTCTTTCTCTTTAAAGGTGACTACTACCATCTTTTTCCCTAGGCTACTTGTTCACTCTAGCTTATTATCATTACAAGGTATTATAATGGATTAGCTTTTCCATATTGTGTTCATATTGGGAAGGGCATGTTTCAGACAGTACACTGACGAGGTTTTTGAAAAGGCATTTATTCCCCAAATAAAAATTACCAGGTAGCTTGTTTTCAAGAATAAAAATCTCTAAATTGCTTGCTTGCAAATTCCTCTGTCCCCATAATTCATTTAATATAAAAAAAACAGAAAGAAGAAGCAAGTGGTATCTAATTAATATCTCCTAATGCCCAACTGATGTCAAGCATGACTCCAATTTATAACCAAACTATATTTTTACATTGAAAAATTCAATTACATTTACTGACAGACTTTGAAATGCCACATTATTTATATTGGCAAGTTTGCAGTCTCTCAGTATATTTATTAACATTCTTTCCACAGACTAAAGTGTATATACAATACAGATCACTGCATTCTTCATTTTTCAATCTTTCAAAGTGATATGTACATCTGCTGGAGGAGGATGGAACTGACTTCTTGCCCGATATCCAAAAGATCAAATAGAGCCTGCAGTTAATTTGTCCTCCCTTTTGATTCTCCAGGCAAAACAAGGTAACCTTGACATTCCTTTTCCTCCTCTCCCTCCCTCTTTCTTTCCCTCATTCCCTCATTCCCCTTCTCTTCTGCACTTTTTTTCTCTCACACACCCCCACACTGCACTATCTGTGCACACATCAACAATTTTGAGCTGTGAAGAGGTTCAATTGCCACCTTAGTGACTCATAATCAAATCATTTACTAGGATAGCTTGAGGACATGACAATGACAGAAAGACATCTGTTAGGTGGCTGGGATGAAAAAAAAAAGGAATAAAAAGAGGGGGAAAAAAGGAGGTTAATCACAGCTGGTACATTAGCCATGCTAGCCACTAGGCCACCACACTGTCCTAGTCCTACAGCTTCACTCCTCCTTTCTGCCTGCTCCCTGCTGTCAGCTGCCAAAAGATATCTGTTCTCACCCTTTGCTGAATGAAAAGGTGCTAATGCATGACTTCAGGATATGTCAGAACATACAGTACTTACAAGTGTTTGGAGATGCAGCCAACCTGACCATAGGGAAAAGAAATGAGTAACTGAAGAGTGATTTTCTTGAAAAAGAATGACTAGAAAAATAGTGAGTGGTTTATTTCTTTTTCTAGCTGTCGTAGGCAGAAAAGGTTTTTGTCTTCTTGATGCTTATCTGCATTTCTTGTAGACTACTAAATAACCTAACAAATGTTCAAAAACTGGGCTGAGGTTTGTTGTTGTTTTTTTTCCTTGCAATTTATGCGCTAACTGAACTTAAAAATACATCCCCAAAGGAAGAAGAAATATGGAATAGCTAGATTACTTGCATAAAAATAGACAACTCTAAGAACTGCCTTTTCCTTGTACCTTAAAGAGGCATCAAAACAAAAATTGAGGGAGGGGTTTGAATAAATTTTGCTTAGAAAAACCTTGGCTTGTTTGTATACCAAAAGTGCCAGAGAGCATTAGATATCCAGACTATTCAGCAGCAATCTCCTCTCCAGTTACACAAGGTCTGTGTTGTGCACCCATTCAGCTCTACAGGCAGAGGGGACCAGTGACATATTCAACATGCCAGAAAGCTTCTGAAGGGTTTATTTGCTCAAAGGAAAGTCGGCTGGTCTAGGTGGCATGGAGAAATTTTAATACCACTTAAAAACTCTGCACTACAAACCTTTAAAAAAATCTGAAGCATGATATCAGTGAGGGTGATTTCTTCAGTCTATATGGTGAAATAGTCATACCCTTGTTCACTTATTTGCCTAGCACAGCACCAAAAATAAAAATGACAAAACAAAATAAAACTTCTAGTGTAAGGGTACTAGTGGTTATTTTTTCAGTGAGAAAGAAAAAGTTTTTAATAACAGTATGGAATTTTAATATTAAGCCTAGCAGACATGAAGGTCATGCAGATATTTCAAAAGATGTTGCAGAGCCATGCACTAAAAATCCCCTACAACACACACTGCTGAAATCTGTATGCAGAATAAAGATATCCCAAAGTGACCCGGGCATGCATCAGACTTTCAGACCTATCTGATACCTTGCACAGGCTCCTAGTCAGAGTTAAGCACCTCTGGATTTGGTACTTCTGCAGTTTTCTCTGCCTTGTGGCCTTGCCGAAGGAGGAAAGAACAAGGCAGGGAGGAGAGAAGAGTCTCTTTTCCCACTTGAAGAGCAAAAGCAATTTTCTTGAAAATAAAATATTTCTTAACCCTGTTATGTTAAAATTCTAAAATGAAAAAATATTGCCTGACTTAGGTAGCGGTTCAATTTCAAGGTTTTTGTCTTTTGCAATGCTTGAGAAAATCAACAAGAAACATTTTATTTCCTCCAGAAGAATTGAAAATATTTCCCTATTCACCAGATAGTCCAAACTGCTATACATTCAGTGACTTTGGAGATTTTTTTGAAATATAGAGAGTAAAAAAATCTAAATCAGTCCCAGGCCCAGATGATAACAGCTCCCAACCACCCCCGTTGTGTCATAGTTATCTGCATATTTGAACTCTGTGTAAAATTCCTGTTCATTTTTCAAGTTGGTCTGCATGTCTAAATTATCAGCAGTGAACATACTATACATACATACATATATATATGTGTATATATATGTGTGTGTATATATATGTATGCGTGTGTATATATATATATATATATATATATATATATATATATATATGGATATATAGGTATTATAGGTACACTTCTTTTATTTGCCTGATTAGATCACACTGCTCCTACAGCAGCAATTGTCTGTCTTTGAAAAATTTGGACTCTCTGGACTGAAAACATTGCTTAACCAATGGATGGACTCTTCAGCTTTTTACTCAAATTTCATGGATTTTGCTTGTTAGACACTATTTCAATAACGTACAATGTGATTCAGAAAGGCAGATTTTTTTTTACTGAGAATTTTCTTATTAAAAAGGATATCTAAAGAAAATTAGAAAATTAATGAAACAAAAAGAACCAAAACATGGATTTTTTTAACTATTAAGTTTTTGAGCGGAGCCTTTAATAGTCCAAACAATATTTCCTATTAAATACATGTATTTAATAAATCTGAAACAATACTGAGGTTTTCAGAAAGATTGGTTCTGACATGGTTGGTCCAATGAAAAGGAATAATTTGTGTCAGGTTCTTTCTGCCTATATCCATATATCTATTTTAAAGTTTTGTAAAAGCACTCCGATGTCCACAGCAAAAGTATTTAATTATCACATAGAATCACTGAATCAATTAGATTAGAAAAGACCTCTGAAATCATCTGGTCCAACATATGTCCCAACATGACCTTGTCAACTCGACCGTGGCACTAAGTGGCACATCCAAGTCTTTCCTTAAACACCTCCAGGGATGGTGACTCCACCACCTCCTTGGGCAGCCCATTACAATACCTAAACACCCTTTCTGTAAAGAAATTCTCCCGTCTTGTCTGGGAGAAGAGGATGAGCCTCACCTGGCTACAACCTCCTTTCAGGGAATTGTAGAGAGTGAGAAGATCACCCCTGAGCCTACTCTTCTCCAGGATAAACAGTTGCTCCTCATAGGATGTGGTCCACACCCTTCACCATCTTCATAGCCTGCCATTCCTAAACCTCTGCGGAGTCTGATCCCCTCGTTGTCCCGTATGAGCCATGTGATAACATGCAAGATGATCTGCTCCATAACCCTGCCTGACGCCAAGGTTAGGCTGACAGGACTGTAGTTCTCCAGATCTTCCTTCATGCCCTTCTTGTGGATGGGCATCACATTGTCCAGCCTCCAGTCATTTGGGACCCCCCAGTAGCCAGGACGGATGATAAAGGATGGAGAGTGGATTGGTGAGTTCATCTGCCAGCTCCCTCATCACCTGGGGATGAATCCCATCTGGTTCCACAGACTTGTAAGCATCTAAGTGGCACAACAGGCCTGCTTCCTCCTGGATTAAAGGGAGGTCCATTCTTCTCCTCATCCCTGTCTACCAGCTTAGACCAGTTGTCCTGAGGACAACCAGTTGTACTGTTGAAGACTGAGACAAAGAAGCTGCTAGAGTACCTCAGCCTTTTCCTCATCTTTAGTGACCATATTCCCCCCTGCATACTATAAATGGAGGTTTTCCTTGCCCCTACTTTTGTTAGTAATGTATTTATAAAAACACTTTTTATTATCCTTTACAGAAGTGGGCAGAATAAGTTCTAACTGAGCTTTTGTCTCTCTAATTTTCTTTCTGCATGACCTAACAACATCTTTAAACACTTCCTGAGTTGCCCATCCCTATTTCCAACTCTCTTTTTTTTTCCCAGAGTTCCTACAAAAGCTCCCTGTTCAGCCAGATGGGTCGCTTTCCCGCGGTTCATCTTTCAGCACACAGGGACAGCCTGCTCCTGCTCCTTCAAGATTTCCTTCTTACAGTATGTCCAGCCTTCCTGGGCCCCTTTGTTTTTAAGGGTTGTTTCCCAAGGCAGTTTCCAAAACAGTGGCCTGAATAAGCCGAAGTTCAACATCTGGAAGTCCAGGGTAAAGGTTTTGTTGATGCCCCTTCTTACTTCACCAATTATTGAAAACTGTCACTGTGCCCAAGACAGCCTCCGGCCACCACATCTCCCACCAGCCCTTCTCTGTTCATAAACACAGGTCTATGTGGGGCCTTACCCTTGGTAGCCTCACTTACCAGCTGTGTCAGGAAGTTGTCTTCCACACGCTCTAGGAACCTCTTAAACTTTCTCCTCTCTGCTGTGTAGTTTCCAGCAGATATCTAGCAGGTTAAAGTCTTCCACGAGAGAGTGGACATATAGGTGAGTGATACTTCATACATATAGGATAACGTTACATATATACATATGTTACACAGACACAGAAATCAGTAATTTTCCTCTACATTATTCTTTAATACTAGAGAAATAAGAAATAGGACAACCACTGGGAAAAAAAAAATAAAGGAAAAGGAAATATTTATTTTTCACCCTTTTTATCACTCCCTTTCTACCACATGCTGCCTATTATAGAAGTCATTTTATATCAATGTCTAGTTTCCTTATAGTCAGTTCTATACTATTCTATTTTTAATTGTTATCACAGTTAGCGGAAGAAGGGCAAATTTCTTGGTCTTTGGATGTTTAACTCTTTTCTCCTTTTTTAATCAATTTTTGTTTCACTTCAACAAAAATTCTTATGCAACACAAGCAACATAATGTACACAAATGATAAGGAAAATAGAGTAATTCAACTCTGGCCCTTTACCACAGATGATATTCAAAATAATAGTTATATTTCTGTTCCTATTTGTGATAACAATGACATAAAATATTTATTAAAATTCAAAATTGACAGATTGTCCAAAAAGAAGTCTTGGCTGAAGAAAATGTCTTGACTTTTGCTAGTCAGAATTCAGCTGAAGAACAGTGATAATCTTGTCAAACAGGCCAAACACTTCCACTCACCAATCCTGTGGTGAAAACACACAAAAATGAATCCTGACCAACAGAACTGGAGGTTGGAGCTGGCACACTCCAATATACCAGTGGCTTCCAGCAGTCTTTCACAGTTCCCCTTTGTAGAGACAATTGTCAGATGCTGGACTTTAAGGAGACAGACTTTTAAAAAAAATTTTTTTTGTGTGTCCAGCAAAGGTATCTTACTCTAAACAGTATGATACAACTCATCTCTAAGTGGTCGAAATAAATCTTCATGCCCAATGCAATACCTAAGCTATGCTTTATATGCAACTCAGAGTCAGAGATGAGCTTTGCAGCAGTTTCAGTTATATATATATAGAGAGAGAGATATGTACATATATGTATATGTATATATATATGTTTCAGCATTAGCTCCAGATGTTTCTAAGTAGTGGAAGGAATAAACACATTGAACAGACATCCTCTACCCAAGCATTGCTCTATTATCTGCAGTTTCTTTACACCTTCTGAATGTAAAAAACCGCAAAGTAGATTTAAGCTTTTAAGTACAGAGGTTGATTGTTCTGGGAGGCTCAGAAATTAGCCAGTGACATTGAATCCTGCTTGCTCTATTCACTGAAGACTCCCACTGTGAACATGGATACATTAAGCAGGATTCAGCCTTTCTAATCAGTGCATGTTAACATGAAGGAAAAATATTGAAGCATTAAGAATCACAGTTTGTATTGATCTTTTGTATGCTTGATGACTTTTCTGCTTGTTTTATTATGGGATCTGCAAAGATCACTGTATTCTCATGGTGAGCTGGCTTCGAATGGGCAATGTCAGGATAAAACCAAAATCGAATAGTCAGAAGAAGCCCTCTTATCCCACAGTCACAGATTTTCCTCTTTCTGTTTATTAAATTATACAGGGTCAGTATGAATTTCCTCCAGATGCCTAGTTTTCAATTCCAATATTGGCCTAATACTACATTCTGTCTCTACAATGCACAAATGTTAGCCTTCCTGACTGCCTAAAAAAATAATAATCCATTTTTATTTTATTTTCTTCAACTAGTTAAGGAGAATGTTACCTCTTGATAGGAGTCTCCCATGATATCCAGAGAAGGAGAAAGATATTGAAAAGCTAAATAGGTAAAGGGTTTAACAATCAAGGTTAAGATGATGCACTCTGAAGTGACACTTGGATATATACCATTCTGAGCTCCAGGTCACTACAGGTTTAAAGAGCAGAATAGGAAGTACATCATAGCATGCAACTCATTTGGGGCAATTTCACTACCTGTTTACAATAATTTCAGTAACATTCTAGAAATAAATCACCTGAGAGTGATTTATAATGATCCAGTGCCTCTGATTTTGACCAATTAATCGCACATTCATTCCATTATGAACTGATTAAGGTCTCTGTACAAGAAGTCTGTATGAATTTCAGGGGTGACCAATGTGCAAGTTAATTGCATTTTAAAAAAATGTCAGCAATATTAAAGATATTCTGCATTTAACCAGACAAATTTATAATCTCGAAGTATAGCAATTAGCATCTTTTGCCTTCATATTATTTTGTCAGGGTCACTTACAGCTTCCCTCTCTGGAGAAGTTTCTTACCAAAAGTCAATGCTCAACTCATATCAATGGCACAGAAGATCTAGACTGGAAGGTCATGCCAAAATTAATGAGATTACTATAAGAAAATATTCAGTTCAAATTGAGTAAAACAAATTAAGAAGGTGCACAAAAGGATTCTGAGCACGAATACCTAATACTAGGAAGTCAAAGAAATTTTAGATTAAAAGAGTAGATACCTAATGAGTTTGGCTTCTTGCAAGGTAATTATTCCTGTAAAAATAGTAGATTGGATTCTTGTATTTTGGATATGAAAATCTCATACTGCAAAATTTTTAGATATACCCAAACTCAATGTTTGAGGTGGACAAATATTTGTACTAGAAACCTTGAAGTTTGGCTCTAAACAAGACCAAGAATTGTAGATGAAGGAAATATCTTGAAAAGCAAGTCTGTTATTTCCCTCTAGGCCACCTATGAAGCCCCTATTTCCTGCTAACAATTCAAACACAATCGATGCTACATCTGCTCACAAAGAGGGACAAATATATATACATATAACTATATTTTTCTAATCAAAGAAGAAATTTGGCAGCTTTTATTCACTAAATTAAAAAAATAAATTGGCATAGAAGGAAGGTTGGGTTTTTTCCCCATGAAATTTTTCATCTGTCTCTCCTGCATGCCCTGCTATCCGAAATGAAACATGTATTCTCCTTTGGTTGAATAACAACTTTGCAACCAGAACATAATTAACAATTTTGCTACTGACATTTTGAGGGGAAACATTCATTAAATATCTCTGGCTGTTAGTAGATCTAAAATCCAGATTTTGGAGTATAATTGAACTGGAATTAATTTTACCATTCTAGGAAAAAACAGTCGTTAAGAAAAAATAAAACTCCCATCCATAATCACACAATAAGTAAACCTGTTAGAATTTATTTAAAACTAAATGAATGAATGATGGCAGTTCGAATGAATTTAAGCATACCACCTTTTAGGATTAATTTTGTAATGTCAGTTTTGAATTTTCATCCCTTTTATGAGAGCTATTGGCTGATTTTAAGTGGGAACCTATATTTTTCTTCTATAAAATCATGAATAGGGTAGTTTAACAGTTTCAAACAAATCACTGAGAAAGTGGTCTCAAAATACTGAAATTTCTGTTAAAACTTTTCCTTTTTAATTGTTGGTTTGATGAACTAACAGTTTTAGATTTTTTTTCTGTTGTGAAGTGATGTACTTTATTTCTCTAAGATACATGCTACAGCTGTCACTTCCTATGTTTGTAAAATCTGTTACTATTGCATGCAAATGAAAACTAATTGTCATTCATCTTTGCATAAGAAGTGGTGAACAGAAGATAGAAAGACAATTTCACAAGGTTTATGTAGTTCTCCTAGTCTACAAGTATGCTATCTCCTGGTGGCAGAATGACCAGTGGGAAAGAAAGTAGGAAAAGCACACCAAATTTTATTGTGGCTTGAGGGTGTGAAAATTAATTTAGAATCCCAAAATTTGTGCAATTCATCCAAAAAACCCCAATCATTCTGTTACGGATATTAAGCTCTTAATTAGGTGAGATCGTTGTCAACAGGATTTAAATCAGTAAAGTGGTTTTATAACGCAATAAAGACGTTTTTTCCCCTTGTTTCCCCTTCACTTCTTTCTTCTACCACTCTTGATCTTTAACTGAACTACTGATTCTCTTTGCTCACACAGTCAACCTGATTTTCTTATATATGCAATCTTCAGGTTAAATGGGAACGAGACTAATTAATTGCCATGCTTGATTTTCAATCTTTAGTGTCTTCCAATAAAATATGATAACTGGCATTGATATATGGTTTGCTGACTCTATTAACCGCTTTCTAACTCACTGTATCTTTTTATATTAATTATGCCTCTAACCTAATATTTTATTCATGTTTGAAGCCTTTTTGCATCACTGCTTGTTCTCAAAAATAAAAAAAATTGGGTGAACTTTTTCATCATCTCTGGGATAAACAAACAGGTCTGACCTCTTGAACAATTTCTATGTACAGACAGAAGGTATTAAAAATATTGCAATTTAAAATCAGAGGCGTCCCACTCTGTTCAAAATAAAGATAGGAATTATGTATTACAGAAATGTATAGTATCCTTATAATTCAAGAATAGGATTGATTTGATTCTTAGAGAATATTTAGAATGTCAGAGGAAAGTGTTAGATGCGAGTGATTGCAAATTTTTTTGTCTTTTCGTGCCAGTCTTGATCATGGGTACAAATTCTTTTGACAGAGAACAAAAAATGGGGAAAAAAATTCATAGTTTATGACTTCTCACCACAGTAAATCCCATCCATGGCATTAGGTGCAGAACCACCCTCAGGATCTACAGAACCATATTTGCAGGATGCCTGCAAGCCTTTATTAAGAGGATATAGCAACATGAGTTATCTCCAAGTATTCTACTTGGGGATTGTTTTGGATATTTTTTGTTTGGTTGGTTTGGTTTTGTTTGTTTTTTTTTCCTTTTCATCAATGTTTGTGATAAAGGACAGGACTGAATCCCAGTAGCAGAAAAGAGAAAAATGGAGTACTTTACTCATATGGTTAAAGTAACTACCACTGATGCTTGATCATGTGCAAGAGACATAGTAAAAAAAGAACCAAAAGCATTGTTCTCATGAGCTTGCACAAATACCAGACAGTTGGCAATGCAAAGAGAACTGCTGGTTGCGCTGTTGGCATATTTCAAGAAAAATTATCTGCTATTTTTGCTGGTGAATTTAGATGGACTGATTTGTTACAGATACAAGGCTTGTGAGGGCACAGTATTTATTTGCACATACAAATTGAGAAAGGTAAAGAAAACCCCACACTTAAAAAATAGCTATTTTCTAGCAGCTTAATAAGAACAGGTGGAGAGAGAGATTAGGTATTCCAAATTTGGTTAGAGCTCATCAGAACTTGTACCTTTTGGATAGCAAGATCAATATGCTGCAAAATATAAATTTGTAGGAAACAGAACTCATTGATTCTAATGTATCTGAAATCAGTGCTTCAGCTGGTAGCAAAATACTCCTGGACATCCATGACAGTTACCTCTGAAAACAGTTTCCTCTAAAGAGCATACAAGCTAGGTAGTTTGGAAAGTGACTAGGAGCCATATTTTGAAAATGAGAGGGCTGAGATCTATATGTGACAGAAACTTTTCCAACTCCCATTTGTTTCCATAGCCTGTAGACATGGGGTGAGGGAAAGGGGTGGTTTAACAGGAAAGAAGGACATTATTTGCATTCACAAATGTCTATTTTGCATCCTCACACACCTAAAGAGGGATTTTATGAAGCCAATAGGGAAGATTTAAGATCAAGATACTATTCTTGGCAGTAATTCCACAAACCACCTCTTCATAGCTACTACTTACTGGTCAAGATTATACACTAAGAAGAAGTATGGTTGCCTCCCTCCATCCTTGAACTCTGTCACTCAAGTATAAAAAACCCAGCTAAATCCTGTTTGCACCCAATCTCCTTCCCCTGTCTTTGGATATGGCTGTTCTTCTTTGTGAACTCTTACAAAAGTAACACTCAAACTTTCTTGAGTGAGTGAAAACAAAACGGAGTGAGAACAAATAAAAAGAATTTTCTATCATTCAGATGTTGTATGTGTAAGCTAATACTGATGATTGCTTGAATGCAGTTGTAGTGTTATATTTGATAGGTAATTAAAGTCAAGTATCCTCAAACTTAGGCAAAACTCAAATAGCTAATTACAGGTTTTATAATATAAACCCATTGTAGTTTCAAAAGACCCATCAGGGAAAATATAAATCTTCTGGGATTTTTTTTTCCCCTAAAAAATTTGTAGTAGGTTCTCTAGGTTCTGTGGAAATGTAATTGGAAAGAAGAAAGACAAAAACAGCTCTCCTGCTTGACTCTATCTGCTGTCCAAGGCAGTGGGGTTGAAACTAATGTTTCTTAAGGTCCCTTCCAACCCAAACCATTCTATGGGTCTATGATTTTATGAAATACAAATATGAAATGATACTCCAGGATGCAAACTGTGTTTAGCATCTGGCTGGACACAACAGTAAAACAAGTCTGTCATCTGTTCCTTTCTTTGAAGTCCCCTTTGACCTTGAAGTTTCTCCTTAGCTACACTCTTCTTCCCTCAGTTTGTGTTACTGGACTGCAGTAAGCTTTATTGGCACTTCCACTGGTTACCTCAACCCCCCTTGTATTTTGTAGTGTAATCACAAAAAATATGCAAGGAGTAGTTGTGCAAAAGCTAGGATTCAAAATCAGACTTACAGTAAGGAAAAACAGAAAAATGAACAGCCCATGTAATCTTATTATTTGTTTACACCTCCAACAGAAATGAATGACAGATGCCAATAAATGAAAACTCCTTTACTATTCGGTAATACAGTTTGATTCAATACTTGTATGGAGAAAGACTTTTAAAAATTTAATTGGAAAAATGATATTTTCTAAAAGTTCTTATTCTCTCTGAAAGCTAAAGGATCTTTGAGTCTTAGAACACTCCCCTCCCCCAAAATAATCCCCAAACCAAGAGTTCATAGTAAACCGCAATAGATAAGCATTCAACATATTTTGTGAATGCAAATGATATTTTTTTTCTTAAAATCTAGTGAGGAGATGAAGGGAAAATATTTGTTTTAAAAATACATTACCATGTTTGCTTGTTTTAAAGCACTCTGGGTTTTTCTATTATCCAGAACTTCTAGGAAGCATTTTGTGGCCAGATGTTAAACCTGAAATTAGGATGTTTTCACCCTTTTCCTTCCAATGTTATCATTCTTTATATGTATTACCAAGCAACTGAATTAAAATATGCTCCCCTCCCTTTCTTCCCCATTTAATATGAAATAATTTTTCTTCTGGGTGTTTTATCTGAAAACATAAGGGAATTAGCATGTTCAAAAATAAACATTTCACAAAGCAATGTATGTTCTCCTTAGTATGATGAAAGCTTCAGCAGCAGTTATTGTTCCTAGGCACAGATGAACTTGTCCAGATTCCCTACCATGAGCTTCACTGGGATTTGTGTGACAGAATATAGTGCTAAAGGAATATACAGGGATATAGGTTTTCCTAATAGAAAATGGAGAAATAGTGTGCATTGTCTTTGTAGGTATAATTTCTAGTGAGTCAAAATGCTTCAAGATTATAAGGCATATACTAAGATTATATGGCATATACTAATCATTTGTTATGATAAAAAAGTTAAAACATGTCATGATTTGTGCAAAGCAATGAATGACAGATAGTAATAGTGGAAAGACTACGAAAAACAACAAATTTTGTGAGGATTTGTGGTTTCTACATGTCACTGCAAAGGAGCTACTTTGTTATCACAGGCAACCGCTGTGATTCTACCTCAGTTTCTTTGTTTGTAGGATATCTTTAATAACCATTATAACCCTGTGTATAAAGCACTTGGGATTCTTGAGAGAAAGATGAATTGTCAGTTCAAGGAACACAGATATCACCAACCATTAAGAGTTGTTAAATCTTTAATATATCTTGGCTGATCATTTTGCATCAACATGATTCAAAATATCTGGGGCAATAGGTGGGTCTTTTTGAGACATCTGATCAATATTAGATATGCAGCAGGCTTTGGTAAATCTGATGTGGAAGTAATCACTTACAAACACTAGGTGTTGAAATTAATTACTGGATGTCATTCTCTATTAACCCAACAGTTAAATTTGGACAAAAATATACATAAAATTGAAATAAAACAATTAGGTAACACTTTAAGTGGTTCATTATTATTAATTCATTTAGTATTCATTGTAACTGTGCTGGTCATAATGAATTCATTTGATATTAATGTGGATGTTCTGCAGCAATTTCATTGTAATGCGGTTTTAATTCATGTGCCATTAAAATAAAGCATTGTCGAAATTTTATTTATTATCCTAAGTGTATAATTTTTTATTTTCAGAACAACGGAATTACTGGGTTTGCTTCCTCTAGTATTAACTTCATATTTTCATCGGGAGATCCTTGTCCTAAGCAGATTAATTTCCACTGTTAAGTATACTTATTCTATACCTTAGAGCAACATATACACATAGTCATGTTATTTTATTTAAAGATTTTAGGCTATATGCAGTCACAGTCTTAAAAGAGTTTTGGAGGAGATGGCTAAACAAAAACTTAGTTAAATATATCAAGAAGATGGTGAATATTTTTAAAAAACATTTCTATTAGTATTTAATAGTAAATTCTCTACGGCTACCTATACTAAGTAATAATATTGTTAGCAACATGAAAGGTATTAAAGCTGTGTCATTGCTTAAAATTTAACGGAGTCAGAATTCTTGTACAGTTCAGTTGCCAAGAAAATGAAAATTTCAGTTGAAACAGAGCACACACAAAACACTGTAAGGTTGATCAAGCAATATTTAGATGGAATAATAATCAGAAATATGTTTTCCTTCTCAAACAATGCCCCCCAAAGATGTAAAATAGTATTTAATGTTTTTAAAAGAGGAGACTGGATCTTCTATTTGACACCACCTGCCAGCTGGGTCAAATAAAAGAGGTTCTTAGAGTTCCTTCAATATCCATCAGCTTTTATTTTAATGTAACCTGTCCCTTGAAACAAAAAATTTTATTTTTTTTCTGAAAACTCACAGCTTTTTTTATCTGATTGAATGGTAAGTGAACCATTTTTAAAATTATAGTGGTTTGTGTAATCACTGAGGTAGGAGAATTAAAGAGGAATTCAAAATTCTTACAACTGTAAACGTGCTGAGACAGATGTCACAATGCCTTGGGGACAATACTTACCCTCTAATTCTATGGACAGGAAAAGGTTGAAAAAATATAGTCAATTTGGGGGAGGGGATTGGGGAGCAGAGGTGATCAGTGGGAAGAGAACAAAGTTAGACTGTTTTAATGCTTTAAAGTAATATGCTTTTGATGGGAGCATTTGGTGTTCTCAGACTCTAATGTGCAATCTCTTGAATTCAAAAGCAACACAAAATGATTTTTGGGTATATGAAAGCAACAAAAGGGAGTGGCTTCTTCACTTTGCATTTTGTATAATTGCATTTTTCAGTATTAAAAAATAATTCTGATTTTCCCGTGGCAAACAGCCAAACAACTACTATAAAATAATTCCTTTTCTTCCTTTTTTTTTTAATTGTAGTTCTCTACACAAAGTATCAATCAGAAAAAGAAATATTAAATCTCAAAGGAAGAAAGGTATAATTCAAAGCATACAGAAAATATTTGTAGTTGATCTGGTCTGTAAGGGCAAGATCAATAAGGTGGAAACTGAAGATGCAACCTTTCTGGTCTCAAAGCCTGACTTCTCTTTGCTGGTCCAATAAAAGATATTGCTTTAATCTACTCTACTCTGTCTATTAAAGAAAAATTACAAGTTCAAGGTTTAAACTCATTTTTTTTCAGTTTTTCATGTGCTCTAAGGCTATAAAATACATGTACATATGTGTTTCTTTCTTTGTGCATCTTTCTTCTCTGTGATACCCAATTTTGTAAGATGGTTGCAAATTAACTGTTTACTTTTTTAGGTAGCTAAATCATAGGCACTTACTGTTTAATACATTCCTTTCACTCAAAAACAGCCTAACATTTATGGTGTACAAATATGTGAGTTGAAAAGCCTGGACAATGTGGACTGACAATTCACGATGGTAGTTAAAAGTGTCTAGAACCTTTGTGAGATTCATACCCTTGCTGTGCTCACACCATCTGCGCTAATATTTTAGAATCCTAAACCGACAAAATGGCTCATTCACAGTCAAGAATGCTCAACTTACGACAGCAAAAAATTTACAGAAATTGTTGAAGAGTTCTGTCTAAGCAGAGATGTTCAAACATGCTAGAGTGAGAAGAGATGTGGAATTGTCCATTGTATACATTCATGAAAATTCAGAGATGGACAAGAATCTGAAAGCACTCTGTTCTAAGAAGAAATCCAAAACATTACTCATGACAGATAGGACATTTGAATTTGTTTAGTGTTGAGGGTGAGGTTGATGTAACATTGCTTGTTAAGTGATTTTGTGATTAGGATCACTAACCAGTTCTGAAAGGGAGTTTCTCAATGTTATTGAACTTGAAGGGCAGCACTTGTTGGAGAAAGTCACACACAATGCTTCAAGTATTTGTGAGGCTCTTTCCATCCCTTCTATGAAGACAGAAAGATTGCTGAAGCCAGGTGGAAAATAAAGACAAAGCATGACTGTATCCTAACCGTGAATGGGGCAACTGACATAGAGATGGTGGAATAAAGGGGTAGGTCCCCTTCTCTGAAGTATCTCTAGTCCTGTTGAATAAATATTTAGTGTATAAACAGGCTGGCATGCAATAAACAGAACCACATTTTCTCAGTCTTGAAAACATCAATCCAAAATGCTGTGAACAGTGCCTTGATTAGGGATAATATTTGAAGATATCAGCTTAAATAACCCCTATTCACTTCCTGCCGTAAAGAATACTGACAATAATAATCACCTTTTCACTTGTATTTTGCTCTATGCTACTGCCTACCTGAAGACGAACATAGGGTGGATTTGATTCACACATAGCTCTACAAGTTTATACTAATATCTGCAGGATATGTGAACTATCTTTCAGGTACCAGGTTTCCTGGACTCCAAAACACTGTTAGAAACATTTTTTGGTTTTGTCCATATTTTGACTAAAATGAATCTGGCTGTGTCACAGAGAGTTTGGATATTTATTTTAGTATTTGAAGAAATACACATCCTTCAAGCAAATGCAATCAAAAATATGTTGAACTTCATTTATAACTATGCATAAAGCTTCCTCTCATTATTCATTGTGGCAGAAGGTAAGCGTCCTGGTTCTGGCCAGGACAGGGTTAATCATTTGCAGTAGCCAGGACAGGGCATGGCTAGGAGTGGGATGTTATGAGATACCACCTCACAGTCACTGCTGGGGGAAGGGAGCCTTCTCTCACTTCCAAGGAGAAGGGACTCCTTCCAGTTGAGAAAACAGGGCAGGAGAGCCATCTGGTATTGTTTTATTGTCGCAGACTTCCTGTGTAAATCCTTTGCTTTTTTAAAACCTTTTGTTAATAATATTGTTGCTGATACTGTTCTTTTTCTTACCTCATTGCTGTTTCCAGTAAATTGTTCTTATGTCACCCGTGATCTTTGCCTTTTGTGTCTCCAGTTGGAGGGGGGGTAGGGGAAACCATGCACGGTTTAAGAGGGAGTGCTAAATCAGAGAATATCATTCCTAAACCCCAACAGAAAGATACAGTATAAATTTCTCATATCATCAGGATCTTGAGGTCAGCTGAGCCCCAGGGTTTAATTTAAAGTATGAGCTGCAAAATGAGCTTCATAACAGACTGAATCACCAATTTAAAGAAATAACCTTTTCTAGAAACAGACCAATTATCCTTGGGTGCTGGGTAGTCTGTTCTTGGCAAGTGCATGTATGCACGCAAAAGAAGAAAAGAAAGGATGTCTGCTTAAGTTTATATCACTGATTCCTTGTGGGTCTTTTATTTCAAACCTTTTTTTTTTTTCTTGCATAAATAGAAAATCTAGTCATTAACATAAAGTTCACCAAGCTGAAGAACTACAGTTAGTATCTTAGCATCTAACTTTAGACAAGGTAGATTTCATTTCATCTACAGAAGGAAAAACACAATGGAACTTTCTGACATTATTTCTGCAAGGACTTCTGAAATATTTTGCAAAAATAACTTGCACGCAAATTTACCACCAGTTATTACCAGTTACTGTAATAACATCTTAAATGCTTGGTACATACAAAATAAGTTTCACAATCATGCATACAAAAATGCACAGTTGAATGCAGTTATTGTGGTTGTCATATAGGTCAGGAAGTTCTATTATAAACAGGAATTCACATGTATGGCTAGCTACTTAAAACACCCAGACCCATGGTTTGGTAGCCAGACAGTAGTTAACCACATTAACATAAGTATACAAAGTGCTTGTGCATAAGTGCACTTGAAAATTCAAAACCAGAAATATTGATACAAACCCAAACTAAAAGACTTTAAAATTTTTATGAAAAACATAAGGTCATGAAGGCAAATTACCTTTACAACAAACTCCAATTTAAGATCAGACCTACACTGATGAGAAAACTTATATCAGCTCGCAGAACAATTGTCTGAAAAAAGAGAAGAGCATGAAGGAAGATGAGATCCAGCTGCTACTCAGAAGTATAAAAGAAAATGTTGAATGGGCAACTAATGTGCAATTGAATAGTAAAACATAAAAAACCCCTAATGATAAAGGAAGCTGCAGGTATTAAATATATATGAAAGTAAGAAAAAAATATATGCAATACATACTTGGGGTCAATTTATTCCCAAATGGTACTATATTATTTCCAAATCAATATACTGCCAAAAAGTCAGCCAACATACAGATTGCAAGACAGGAGACGTGAGCTATAAAATGAGACTTGTTAATAACAGCTGTGATGGTAGCACTCAGCATGACAAGTATCTGAAGAAGATTTAGCCAGCTATCTAGCATGCCTGGCACTAAAAGATTAAAGTGGTCAATTTTGTGAGTAATGAACGCATGGAGAAGTGCACTAGTGGCAGTCACTGAAGAAAGGTCTTTAATCTCATGATATGCTATAAATATTGAAATGAGTTTTTATCTATATATTCAAATATTAAGTTAGTCAGACAATTTGCTTTTTATTTGAACTCTTGCTTTCTTTTGTGTATGAGGATGAAGGTTTCTGCAATGGAATAGAAAATTTAGTGAGAAGTTAGGAGTTGTTTTCTTTAGTTGCAATGAATAGCATTTCCTTGTTATAAGGGAATATTTGCAGTCAGGTGTTCACTATCTTACTACAGATTACCAGAAAATATCTAGATAAGGCTGCTGTAGGACTCACAGAATTATCAGAAAATACTGACAGAGGTAAATTATTGTAAAGGCCAAGGAGAAATGAAAGACCATTGACTTCATGAGACCTAAGGTGTCTATTAAGGAACTAAAAAATTATGCGTACTAGGTCTCATAATGATTCTATGGTCAACATTTTTACTATCATGAGATCTATCTTGATTAGGATTATAGAAAATTTGAAAAAAAACACCATATACCAGAGGAAAAATATTCCAGAAAATTATTGTCAGGAGTTGAAATGCGTTTTTTGTTTGCTGGATACTTTCTTTTCATCTCTATTAAAGAGAGAAAGCTGAAGTAAATTAAAGCCATCAGGAATAGAAGAAGTAATTTGAAAATGGAACAGTCTCATGTCTGTCTCTTTGAAGATGGGACAAAATATTTCTATGCTATGCTAATTCCTGAAAGCTGCTGCTTTGCATAAAAATGGGCAATGACACAGAAAGAGATTCTAGATCCACTATAGGAACAGACCTTACAGTCTTACTGTACAACAGCCTACTATTGCATTTACATGGAATGAAAATACCTTGATCCTACTAGTTACATCTTGTACTCTCATTTAATCCAACTCATCATTCTACACATATCAGGACAATTTTATAAACATAGAGAAACACAGAGATAAGGTTAATTAGAGGACTATTTGTTTAATGGCAACCCAACAGGAAGATGAAGATGCTTTGAGTGCCCAAAAGCACACAAAATGACAACGAATATTTCTACAATCTAGAATGAAATCAAATTTGTAAATAATCACTTTAGGATTTTTTTTTTTAGGACTGATTTTGGAATGGTATTTTAGCTGAAACTGCAAATTGAATATGCAATTAATTACTTGACTATTAATTTCAAGAACAGAGAAACTCTAATATCTTACAGTCATCTGCATATATCTATTATCATCTCAAACTATAATAAAAAGTACAGGGATTGTAGGCAATGCATACAGGTGAAATGGTGCCAGGGTAAACACCATAATATTATTTAACAACAGTTTTAGAATATTTTAACTGCAATATTTATTCACAGCCTTTCTAAGGAAATATAAGAATCGAAGGAAAAGACAGAAATAAGTACTTTTTTTGTTGTTGTTGTTCAAAATTAGGGCCTCTGTGGTGATAATGAAAAGGAGAATAAGAAAAGCCAAACAACAATAAAATACATGCTGTTTCTCCATGTATAAACACTCTATGAGAGGGTATGAACAACATGAGGTTTCTACTTTTCAACAACTAATATTTTTGCAGTTTTTGGTTCTGCATATACCTAATCTAGTAGTTTTCAAACTTCTGTCTTACTCTTTAATGCACTCCTAAATCTTATTTCAAGATCCCATTTCTAAATAGTTCCCCTGATCTGAAAAAATGTTTTCTGAACAAAGACCTTAAACCAATTAGTAATACTAAGCATTCTGTTCAAGATGTGATGGCCAGTCTTTCAGATCACAACCAAATTAGAAGAAGGATCACCCATTGTCCTCTATTAACTCTAAGAGTTTTTAGGTATGCTCTTATCTAAACATAACAGAACTAATTTTTGGAGACTAACAGCTTTATTAAAATATAAAACAGAATGTAGAAATTGGTCTCAAAACATCCACTTGAAAATATATACAGGCATATATAGGTATGTCCAAGTTTGTGTCTATGAATTTTTTGTAGTGCTCTTTTGACCCCAGTTTATCCACACCCTTTGGTCTGTTTTCTTTCCCCATTATGAAATTAAGTTAAACTCACTGAATGGAAATGAAAATATATTCATTTTTTTTGAAAACATACACTACATATGAACTGCTCAAGTCTTCTAATAATCTTCTTTCTGTCTCTGAAGAATAATTACTAATGGTAAAGTTAATTAGCTAATGCCTTTAAATCTTAAGGTGGACTTGAATAAATAGATTTCTATATTTTAAAAGAAGTCAGAAATCAAATGATCAGCTAATTTGCCTTGTAACTGAAATATTATTCAAATATTTTTCTACCTTAAAGAGAGCAGGGTTTTTATTTCAAAAAAGGATAAATATTGGGTTAAGTGTTGTCACTATTTTTCCACCTGTCTGTTGGTACAAACAACTTAATAAACCTGAGTGTGTAGTTGTATGTTTTTGAAAATGCCAGGAATTTGTAAATTTAAGCATGACAGTTGATGATGCTGCAGAAAAGTGGAACAAGCTGGAAAGTTATTACACTAACTATGCAAATTTGTTCCATATCTGTATTAAATTGCCATTTATAATTTAAAAAAGAAAATATCAACAGACTTATGCTCATTAAAATAAGAGCTTCCATTATTTGTTTTTAAGGTGTGTGGATTTATGTTTGATTGAAATCTATTTCAAAAACTCAAGAAATATGACAATGAAAGGGTTTTTTTGTTTGTTTGTGGGGGTTTGTTTGGTTTGGTTTGGTTTGGTTTTGTTGCTGTAGTTGTTGCTTTGTTAGGTTTTTGCTTTGTTTTTTAAGTAAAAAATCAGTTGATCCTGTAACAACTAGATCTAGATACAAAAATTAAATGTTATTTTATATGATAGAGAACATTTAAAAATAAAGGAATATGCATCAGCCTTAGTAACAATGTATCTTTACCAAGTTAGTATGACACATATTTTTATTTCATATTTCCACTTAGAGAAACTTGGATTTGCTTGCATTTTGTGAGTTCCAAGCTCTACAAAGTAAAGGACTAAACCTGAATGTCACCATCTTTTCTGATTACTATGCCATGCCATTGGATTTGATGAATATTTGTCTTTCAATTATGCCACATGAGACCCCTGGTGGCCTAGTGGTTAGCGTGCAGGACTTTCACTGCTGCGACCACGGGTTCGATTCCCCGGTCTCCTGGCCTGATGGAGCCCGTTAGCCCTGTGTGGCCATCCATCTATGAGAAGGACACTCTAAACAAACCTACGTCCTGAGGACCTCACTGCCATTGTCCAAGCTTGCTTGGCCCCGGCAGATGAACCTTAGGATTAAAGGGTGGGCTCAGTTCAGCGCAGGCTGTGTCTCACCAAAAAAATCCATTGCGCAGGCTGGAAAGGTAAAAGACCTTTCCCCAAATCTTCGTTCGCGAAGATGGGCCATTATTATTATATGCCACATAAAATCAAGGACTGAGTTCTGTTGCTTTCAAATAAGGATGTCTGATGAAAAAAATGTACTTCAAAGATTACATAAAGAAAAATAGGGATATATGAAACAGTTAAGGTAAAGAAGAAACTGACAAAAGTTTCAGACATTCATAGCTTTCATTTATTTCACTTATGACATTTTGGGTTTTGGATTAAATATTTTGTGATTTATGGTTACAATCAAGTGAACACTTTAAATATGTACAGAAATTGGAAACAGCTATTGGGTAAACCCCACATTTACAAAGGTGTAGTTTATTCTCTCCCTCACTGCTGCCATAAGATGAAGTCAAAAGCCTACCTGACGAAGACTTTGTGATGTTTATCTAAATAATGTAAGGCAAAATGGAAAGGTCATACAAACTAAAAGACTATTAGTATAATGCAGAAGGAGCTCTGAAAAACTAGTGGAGTTTGAAATGATTTTGCAGCCATTTTAGGACCACAAGACTTGTAGCAAAACAGGTTGCATTTGCCACCCAGTCATCTGATGCTGACTGTAAGTACAGGATAACCACTAGTGAACACATGGTGGACAGGGGTGGGCGTGTGTTTGCTGTTTCACCTCATACTGATAAGTGCCTCTTTTTGCACACAGTACACTTAATCCCTTTTGTTTCTTTAAAGTATGTCTTTTCATATTTTTTGTATTGCCTGCTTTATCCACTTACGAAGTATTTTTAGCTAGTATGTTCCCATCAGTTCTTTTGGGGCATATTGCTATCTGGTTTTATTTACTAGAAATGCACATAAGATTTATGTGGGATTTTTTCTATTTTTGAGCATATGTTCCTCAAATACAAGTCAAAAAACAATACAAATACAAGTCAAAAAGTTTATAAAGCTGCATGACTCTTTCAGATTACCAACAGCTTTCTCCCAAGTCAAATCTGAACCTTGGCTTCAGGATAAATAAAATAAAAAAATGCATTTAAAAAATGCATTCAAAACCACAACTTTGTATTGTATTTGTATGGTCTGTTGCAGACAAAGTAGTTTAACACAACACGGAAGAAACACTCGTTTGGAAACCTGATTTTGGTCTTCAGGACCTTGTAATGCACAGTCACAAAAGTACTTTACATAAAAATACTTATATAAAGTAAGAATCGCTGCAACAGTTAAGATCAACAGCATAAGATACAAGAAGGAATGTAGTTTGAGGACAAAAACCCCTCACAGCAAATCAAAGAAACATTAATTTTAATACCTTGAATTATGGTATTTTTGCTAAGTACTAAATAAATAATGAAGTCCATTGGGTGCAAGTCATTATTTTCCTAATTTTAGGAACAGAGCTTTTAAAATTAATTCACAGAACACACTAATACCATGTAAATAAAGCAAATTATACATTTCCCTTATTCTTATTGTATTTAATTAGAGTATTTCTTTTCATTTCTAGGTGATACCTGTGGTAAATTTAAAAATCATAATAAGTAGATTATTAAATAAAATTTAGATATTTATCGCATAGATTTTTAGAGCACTATAAATGTTATTTTTTCAGAGTTAAAACTTTTGTGGTTTTGTTTGTTTGTTTGTTTTTAAACTAATAAAATTAATGGTTTCCTGTCAGCCTTCAACAATGGAAAATAGATCTATCTAACTTTTTTTGAAGTAACCTTATTCAGCACTTTCTTCTCGTGATAAGTAAACCATTGGCAAGGAACTCCCTCTTGTGGTCAAACATTCTTAATTAGGAAAAAATTCGCACTTAGCTGATAGTACAAACTACTACAGCACAGGTCACTTGAAACCATTAAGATTAACGATATTGATATAAGTAGTTTTAGTGAAGTAGTTTATTGCAAAATAGAGATGAACATATATTTTTAATTTTTCTTAGAAAGGAAGGTTTTACATGGCAGTTCTGGATAAATCCATTCTGAAGTGAACTCTCCATTTTGCTTCCTTTCTTCTTTCCAAATCATAGCTGTATCTCCAATAAGATCTTAATTCACAATCCTCATATCTGATACAAAGCAAAGTTTAACTTCTCACCAGTTTTGACTTCCCAACTGACACTCACAAAAAGGAAGAAAATCAGATAAGCTGCCAAAACTTCAGAAGGCTTGAATGTTCCTTAAAGGTGCATCAGCATTTCCAATGTTCCCTTAACTAGTGTTTGGTTATGGTGTGTGCCAGTGCTGTCCCTCATGCTCTGCAGCAATAACTGAATAACCCCAAGTCAGGACAGCTTTGCAGAGCTTCAAATTATGGATAAAATAAAATAAGACTCTAATGTCTGACAGACTGAAAAATCATCACATACTTAATCACTTATTTGGAATGCTCCTTCCAAATACTTAAGCAATGACAGAGCTTTACTAGTGATTTTTCTTTTATGCTACCCATTAATATTTCTGCCTAGGCAAGTATCTTAATATGAGGGTCAAGTTACGTTTCCCTGAAGTAATTCTTAAGATTTTCACAAAATCAGGACTGAGACCAAGCATAATTTATATTATTTTATTCTGCTATTCTCCATTACACTTGCAAGATGTAGATTGGAGCATCAAATACCATGGTATAATGCACCAAAGATAAAATATTTGTCTTAGACCTACTTTTACTATATAATCTGATTTCTGTAAGCAGTTTTTGGACTCCAGTTCTTTACAAAGTTACAGATTTTATATCCCATAAAAAGAAATATGAGAAAAGAAAGGCACAGAGGTATAGATGATCTGAAAGGAGAGGAAACCATTGTATAATATGGGACAGTGGATTGCTGGCTCAGCTAACGGGCCAAAATTTAATGCCTCCCCAGCAAATCCACCTTCTTATGCAGATTCACAAATCCAAATGGTGGCATGCAAATTTGCACTGTGAACAGCACTGCTGTTCACTTATAAGCCAGACAGCAGAAACTGGACACTCACAGGAACAGCAAAATATAATAATTTCTCTTTATGAGCACTTTTACTCATGCACATTAAATGCATGACAATGCACTTTGTCTTTAGGACACCTCACATTCCAGTTAGCAGAAATATGGACAGTGGTATCAAGATTGGTATTACATTTAGCTTTCCTATGAGAAAGTACAGCATTAATCTTCATTAAGTAAAAGAAAGAACAAGGCTGATGAAGCTATGTTACTAAGAGAAGAAGAACCTGACATTTATTAATAATCATATATTTAATTCCCTAATTTAATAATTGGGCAGAATCTAAGCATCACCTCTAAAACATGGAATCTTACTTTTTCTGGAAAAAGCAGGGCAGACTATGTAGATAGTATAAGCCATTCTTCACTTTTTGAATCCTAAAGTGATACATTTAGATATCTCAAAGGCCCTAACAAAGGTACAGGAAGTCAGCAGACCACTTAGGCAGATCAGCCGTGTCCCAGAACAATGCTTATTCTTTGCATGCTTTTCCAGCAAATACCCAAAGGTTAAATTAATCAGGAGATGCTCAGGGAGTCAACCTCTTGAACAGATGTCTTGTACAGAATGTTGTCTATACAAATTCAAGGAGCTACACTTATTTCAATTACTGACATGGTCACATTACACGAAAAATCTATGAGAATCTATCCCCGTATCTCTGCCAGGCCCTTGGGTCTTACAGTCAAACCAATGTATAGTGATAAAGGGCAGCTCACAAAGAGGGAAGCGGAGCCATCAGTTACACTATTTCTCCCCCTGCTTCCTGATGGTATGGAAACTTATACAGGTCTGTACATGTAATTGTTATGCTTTTTGACATAACACTAAGGTTTGTTTGCTCCCATAAGTGTGCACCCTAAGTCAGGTGAACTCTTCTGAGTGTATTTGAGACTGGCTGTTCCTCTACACAGAGTTGAAATCACAGTGGTAAGGTGGCTGAGTTCCACACACTACTCCCACTTCAATATGTTGCAGACTACAGATGTAAGATGTTATCTCTGCTTCTAGTCAGTTTTCCAGTATTCAGGGACAAAACTTTTTGTGTGTTTCATTTCAGCAAATTTTCTCCTTCTCTTGGCAGAGTATTCCAACAGATCTGAAAAGGTTTATTTTATATGTGGATTACGCCTTAAAATAAATAGATGCCATACAATATTTTCTCATCCTTGTGTAAATTAACTGGCAAAAACTCATTATGGAGTGTAAATTCAAGTGAAAAAAATTTTAAGGATTAACTGGCCATACTGGATTCTTTGATATATCATTCAGAAATGACATAGATAATATATTCTGAATGTATCTTATCTCATAGTGAAGCCATGTCGATTATGCAGGTCACATTAAATTTTACTTATTCATGGAAAATGCTTGATCAAAGCACTGTCCAAGAGTTTTAAGAAAAGGGTTTGGACCTCTGCTTAGCATCAGGAAGAGACATCCTAGCTAGTAAGATGCTCTGTCAGTGTGACAGTTTATGGAAAAACCACTCCTGTCTCTGCCCTCTTGAAATATTTCATTCTGTCAGAGTAACCTTGGAGAACTTCATGCAAGGAATGACCTACTCCTTTCCATTAAAGCAGAATTTTCTGCTCTTGCTGAAAGCCTCACACCAGTACTTTTATCTAGGACATCATGTATCCGTATAGAAGAATCCATAAGAGGAATGAGCCAAGAAGGACAGACTTGTTCAATTTTATGCTCTCTATGGAAACAAATGAAGACATTCTAAAGTGGGAAATTATTTGAAATGTTCTCATTTTGATAACCAAGATGTGACTATGCCAAAACTATGTTACAGCACAAGGTATTGAATGAAAGAGTTAAAAGGACTGACTTCTCAGTAATCCCCTGGAAGGCAAGTGGCTTCATGTGAGCCTTTGCTACAGAAGTCTGTAAATGCTTCTTTCATACTGGTACAGTTGCAGCAGGGTTGGTTTGTGTGTTTGTTTGTTTGTGTTTGTTTTTGTTTGGTTTTAGGTTGATCCCTAAAACATGGGAGACATTGTGATTAAATCAAAACTCAGATTAGTACTAAAAAAGTGCACTGCCTCTGCCACTAGAAATTTGGGTTGGAAGTTTTTTGTGCAACCAACTGGAAGTCTATAGACAGTTATAAAATGTGACTGTAAAAGAGTGAGTGATAAAATGAGGGGGTGGCAAGGCTTTTTAATATCTCAAAGGGGAGAAAGAATGAGACATCAGTGAGAGCTGAAGCATTAGAGCAACTGATAAGTGTCTGATGAATGTTATGACTACAGATACAATGAGGCTTTGGAGAAGTACTTTTTATTTATCTTTTTTCCTTTTATCTGAAACTTGGAAGCTGAGAGGAAATAGATTCTTATTTTTGACACTCAGAGTAATTTTGGGAAAAATAAAGAGGGGATTGCCAGTGGAGTGTATGACTCCAGCTTGTAGGAGTAATTGTTGAAAGAATGCCCTCAAAAAGGAAAAACGATGAACTGCACACAAAAAAATGAAAAGTGTGTGTATAGTGAAGCAAAGTTTATGTGGTTATACTAAAGAAATGGTGAAAGAAAAAAACAGAGCAATCAAGAATGCAGAGATTGACCAGGATATATACCGTGACACATCGTAAAAGATAAAAATAGGCGCCAGCCTATATGTTACAAAGAGATAGAGTGACCTAACTTGGAAGGGAAGTCCAGAAGTTGCCCAGTCTAACACTCTGTGGAAACCATTCTGACTAGAACAAGTAGAATCAGTGTGCCTGGTCAAGTCTTCAAGACTTCCACAGATGGAGGAACCATGTGAGACACTGGATTATTACATTAATTCTTGGCTTGGATCAACTCAAGTGTGTGTGTGTGTGTAGGGGGGGAAGGGACAGGATGAATTTCACGGAGGTGAGGTGATGCCCTGCCCCAATCCAGCCCCTTGGAGTCTCTTGAGGCAGCTCCGGAGCAGCTGTCAGTCAGTGGACACTGGTAACACTGCCCCACACCCCACCACCTAGAACTCCAATCCATCCCCAGATTGTCTGGCACACTGGAATTCCTGCGTGGCCGGGGAATGACCACAGGGGGACCAGAGCGGATAAATCCAAAGACATGTGCTCTCCATGTGTTCAGATCCTGTCATCTTCTGAACTCCTGTAGCCGAATCTATGAAGATGGTAGTTATAATTCTCTCTCTTTCTTTACTTGCTCTTCTTCTACTAATCTCCTTTCTTAATATTTTGGGTAACTCAAAAATGGATGGGTTGGATTTTGCTAAGTTGTATGGGTTAGCATGTGCTAAGTCAATGCTTTGTAGAATGCCTTATTTTGTTTGAATGTTGCCCTTTAAACTTTTGCCAAGTTCCCTTATTTTCTAAAGTTTGCCAGTAAATGTATGATATGGTTTGAAGCTGGCTCCCTGCCAAGTCTCCAAACCTCACCACAAGAAGTCGTCCCCCCTCCCCCAAGAAGAGGAAAAAAAAACCAAGAGAACCAAAATGAGAGAGAGAGACAGCTAAAGCAATATATATAAATATATTTACACTTAATATTACAGTTATATACAATTGAAATGTATGTACAATTTCAAAGGGAAAAGGAAAAGGGAAGGGGGAAGGAAAAAAGGAACAAAACCAAAATAAAATATACACGATCTAGTAACTAAAAGATTAGCAAAAGAATATCTTACTACTCTCCTTGGGACAACAGAAAATCGTTCTGGAATGACTGCCAGCAACCTCCGCCTCCCAAGGTTGGCAAGGCCTTACCAGGCCTCACTCCCCAACACAACAGACTCAACAGCAGGGAAACCTGCACTTCCAAAGCCGCCGGAAGGAAAGAGGGACGAAGGCCTTTCCTCCTTTCTTCTTATACCCCGGCTTAAAAAAAACCGTAGGGAATACCAGGTAAATCTGGGCACTTCCTTGGTTACAAACTGGTCACCAAGGAAGGCCTAGACTAAACTACCACAATGCATTTGACCTCCTGAGAAAATGTGTCACTTCTTCTCCCTTGCCCTATCTCAAGGTATTAAAAGAAGTGAAGGCCCTTTCAAAAAATTTAGCAAGCAAATTTTGGAGTCTTATTTTTAAAGTAAAACCCTTACAATGAGCTCAGAGCCTGGGGTCTTACAGACCACATCATCTCTGGGCATTGCTGCTCTGTTTTTTGACCACTCTCATGACACATTTAAAATAAAATAAAGACAAATCCTTGTATCTCATTTTAATTTCTCATGTTCAAACCTGTCTCACAGTTTTCTAGCTTGATTGGACAGAACATCTGTTACAATTACACAATTGTGTTTAACTTCCCACATCTGCATTTCTTGGAGGCTGATGTGTGCGTAAATCTAATAATGCATGTGATTTCTCCTTCTCCACAGGAATTTGTGAGGCACTTGCTTGTTAACAAGTTGTTTTTTTCTTAGTAAATTCCATGAAATTTATGTGCAATGGAGGTTAATCCTGTGAATCCTCCTTAGACCACTTCTTCTTGAGTGAGTTTATGATACCTTTCCCTTAGTCTGAAGTTTCTTTTTTAGATTCCTCCTTCCACTGGTGCTACCTGCTAGCTGTAAACTTTATCCCAAAAATCAGGTTGTGCACCAAATCTGGGTGGGTTTTTTTGTTTGTTGGTTTGGTTGGGGGGGGTGTGTTTGTTTGTTTGCTTTGTTGTTTTTTTTGTTTGTTTGTTTGTTTTGAAAATTGCCTTATGGAAAAGCAAATCCTAAAGAAGTTTTTAGTTTTAGGTGACTACACTTTCTTGAAAGTCAATGTTATAATTCTGTGCTTTAAGACGTGGACAAAATGAACACAAACCAAAAGCTGGAAACCAAATTATTTTAGTAAGACCTTGTTGATAGAAAAATGGTGTTTATCAAAGAGAAAAGTTGATCTTAAAAGGGGCCTTTGGAAAAAAAATTTTGCATCAGTTCAGCTTTTATCACAAGGTGAATATTTGGTATACTCACAAAATGTTGGGAGATATCAATGAGGACTGTATCCAACAGTCAACAACAGATATTACTAAAACCCTGAAAGACTCAATAAAACGTTTGTAAATATCCAGTGTATCTCAGTGACAGCAGTTTTCTGTGCCCAACAAACTTAATTGGATATATATCTCAGTAAATACAGTATAGAGAATAAACACATTTCTTAAAGTTAGGATCCAAAAATATCCATCAAGAACTTCTCCATAGCAGCAGAAACTTCATTCATTTCAAATAAAAAATCTTTCAAGATAAAAAGCTTCTAATATTTAGTAAACATTTGCTCAAAGCAAATTTTCCTTAAAAGGACTGGAAAATAGTCTTAGAAAACATAAAGGTTGATATGATGCTATGCACAACCTTTTCTTCAACGAATCAATGACATATTTGAAACTTATCTTCTGGGTACAATATCAGTGATGAGTGTACATTAAAGGACTGAGGTGAAAAAAATGAAGCTAACACCAGTATTAGATTCTGTAACTTCCGGAAATCCCAAACAGACTAGGAGATTTCAGAATAGACCTAGTTGCTTTTACATGCAATAACTAGACAATCCTAACAAATTACAACCCAAATTTGGGAGGATCTGAGGATGAGAATGGCTATTAGCAACTTTTGACTTCTTTCACAAAGTATTATTTGCTGTACTGTCCACCAAACAGATCATCCTAAGGACAACTCTTGGCTGTCATGTGCCAACAGAAAAGGCAAGAACATGCCATGGGGAATTAAGGACAAATCTCAACTACCAGGTTTGAATAACCTGAGAGAATAAGAATGGGAATATACATGAACAAATGAGAAACAAAGGTAAATGTCTTGGTAAATGAAATGAAGAGCAACTTCAATAGGTTTAATAATGCAAATGAGAAGCATAATATTGACTTACAGGCCAGAACACGTGAAAGTCATCACAACACTGGGGGTCAAAGGATAAATATTGACCAAATCTAACTGAAAAACAATAAGTTCTTGAACCAGTAAATATACAAAAGTACAACAAAATCTTCCAAGTCATAATAACCAGCAGAGAGTTTTGAGGAAAGAATCCAGGAATAGTTTGTCTCATTCATCTGAACTGTATCTCAGGCCAGGCACCTTGCTACACTTTCTTGAGACTTATATTGTCCTTTCTTTTTGGAATCAGATTTGCTAATCCCAGTAGTTAGCAAACATTCTGAAAAACAGAATATGAAGACAGATTGTCAACCATTGAGCTAGCATGGTATACAACAAGAGAGTTTTGGGGGTTTATTAATAATTTCAGACTGTTCATTTAATTTCATATTTTAATATCAATAGTAATATATCCCCAATAGCTTAACAGAAATAAACTGGTGTATGTATTTATCAGCAAAATATAACAAACTCCAATGTAAAATATTGCAACTGTTGAATATCACCTACCATACCTAATTAATTTCTGGAAGATGATTTAAGAATGGACAAGTTAATTTCCCAAACACGGAAGTGCAGTTCCTTATAGTGGGTTCTGAAAATGGAACCCTAAATGTGACTAAAATAGTATCTGGTTGAATTTTTAAACTGTAAATTTATACTCTCCAACAGCTACTCATTTGTACTAAAAAAATAGTAAAGAGACCTTCTGCACCAGAAGCAGAATTTGGTTACTTGCTGGTGGAGACTATCATGCCTTTCAACACTGTCCTTGCTTCTGTGCCCTATATGAGGTATTCAAGTATATTATTCTTGTTATTATTGTTTCAGTAAAATGTTTAAGTTAGCATTTCATCTTAGCTTTGTGTTTTGAAATGAATCAAGTATTTAGTTAGAAGCTATTAAAAAAGGTATGTTCCTATAACTCTGGAATAGCCCTGTTCTAATGTCTTTCAAGGTTTCATTTTATTTTCATTCTTATACACTGAAATCTATAAACTCTCTTTTTATTTCACAACTGTACAGTTTGAAAAGGTCCTTGAAAAGGAACAGTTACATCAGCATAATGGCAAAATTAGAACACTAAAGGAAAAAAAATATATTTAGCATAACTGGATTATTGCTCTCAGAACTACATAATTTAAAATACAATGCTAGCATCCACGAGGGAAAAATCCAGATGATTATCAAGTCCCCATACAGGCACAGCCCCGTGAAATTACTCCCCTTAACCCATAAGCTTCCACTTTATTTAAGTTTGGATGAAAATGTGAATTTAAAAGGTAACATATTGTAGCGGTGAGGTAATGTCATAGGAAATCAACTTGCAGAATGTCTGTAAAATTAATATCTAGATTACACTTGTCTTTAAGCCTGTAAGAAATTCAAGGTATTGTGAACTGTGATGGTTTCACTGGAGTCAAATAACCGATTTTTTACAACTTCATACATTAGCCAGCTATTGTTTTGTTAACTACGCTGGTGGTTCTGAACTGTCCTCCATATCTCACACACAGATGAAAATGCTATATAACATCCCTCTGAAGTGCAAATCTGCAGGAGGGAGAAAAAAGGATGCACTAAACTCAGGAGTTCATTGTTGCAGAGTATCTTCTCCCTTGGAGGGCAATTACAGGACAAGAAGGAACAAACAGAAGTAACTGAATCCTCATGGACAGAGAATTTTCGTCTGTGGGAAGAGTTTCCCCTTGCATACAGATCTGCAGTGTCTCTGAGTGCTTACCTGACTCTCGTGGTCAAATGCTACCCAAAGTGCTGAAGCACCACTGCTGCTCTTGAGCAGGTATTAGGAGACACATCCTTAAACTCTGGATAGTGCCAGCACATCAGCAAAGAGCAGAGAACATCACCAGGTACTGGTCCCTACACAGCTTTGACCATTTTTTCAGGTACTTGTTCCTAGTACCCTCAGCTGGGATTTTGCATGGTTCCCTGGCAGATATGATGGCTCAAACCTATTAATTTCCAATGTTGTTACTCACTGCTTGTGGAAGAAAAGGCTCTATAAAGTGCACATGCAACTCAAATATACATGTCTGGGCATGGCTGAGAAGGATTATGTTGCATAACAATGTCACGCACAGATTAAATCCCACCATGCTATGCAGATGTTGACCAGCCTACTCTGCCTCTTTCAGAAGTCATGAGGTCTCATGTCTGTTGCAGTCTGCAGACAAAATCTGTCTCAGTGCTGCACTCATGCTTACTCCCACTGTAATTAATTGGCTTGCCAATCTCATCAATGAAAGAAATGTTGAGTCCTTTAATTAAGCCTTTTCCAAATGTATCATATTATATTTCTAACATTTCAAAATATTTAAAATGCTGATTCTTTCATTTATCAGTACATGTCTATGTTGTTGCTACTTGGTTTGTTGGTTTTTTTTTAAGTTTCAAGGCATGGCATATTTTGGTACAACAACAAACTATTGTCCTGATTCTATTTTTGGCAGCCATTTACTCAGATTTTCCTCAAAATTAAGTTGGGAGGTTTGTTTGGTTTGTTTGTTTGTTTTGGGGGTTTTGTTTGTTTGTTTGCTTGTTTGTTTTGTAGTAGCAGTACAGATCTCAGCAGAACTGGCATTTATGCTTTTGATTTTTGTGCTTTTAACTCAGTTTGTTTTCCACGTGCTTTTGAACAGATGTTCTGAGGTGGGCTTTAATCCCTTATTTTATACTTCCATGTGTAATACTTCTCTATACCTTGAATGTAATTTCCCCCCACAGTTTTAGTAATCCTTTATTTAGCCTGTGGTCTGAAGTATGTTATTACCATTGCTGTTATTGTTTTACCTTTTATTGTTTTATGTCTATAGACATAAAATGTCTATATCATTAAACATTACATCAAAATTACTACAAATTAATATGTTCATATTTCACTGAATGTTTTATTTCCTGGAGCAGATGTTACGAGAGAGCACTAAAATGATCTGATTTTGGGGATATTTTTCAAGTGAACTTGCATTCTGAAAAAAATGCACATTTTGAAAGCACTTAGAGAACTAGCTACTTGCATGCCAATCCTTTGTATACAATGGCATTGTAAAATGATTAATGTAAAGTCTGGCCTTATTTGTTTGAAATAAGTCAGTGTCTGGAGAACTCACTTGTTTAACTGGGAGTTTGAAGGCATTCTGTATGGAGCAGGATGAGGTTTTTTGACATGTTTTAGGCCAGAATGAATCTTTACAGCTGAGCTACAACCCATGAAAAACATGGCTTTATAATGGAAATGCTGACACAACCTTTCAATTAGAGTAGTCCTAACTGCATCATTATAATTAGGGACACACTGACTCTTTGAAAACTCTGTTTTTCAGATCAGGAGAAGGTATTCTCATTTGGCTGGTCACTACTCACATTTTTATAAATCTAGAAAAAACTAGCTGATTAAAAATGTTACCCAAAATTCGTTTTCTTGACAGAATAAAAAAGAAAATGATCCCAGTTCTCATGGTCATCTTAAGTTAGAAAAAAATACACTCTTAAATACATTATGTGACCCAGAAAAATTGCTATATAAAAAAATTAATCAGAGAGCTCATGATTTTAAGTTAATTTCTGTCATGGATTGAGGTGGCTGGGTTTTTGGTACTAGGCGACGCTACACAGGGTGGCTTCAGTTAGAAGCTGCTAGAAGTTTCCCCCCCAGTGAAGCCAATGATAGCTGGCTATAGGAGGGACTTCCTGCTGCTGGCCAAGGGAGAGCCAATAATTACGCCTCTGTGATAACATATTTAAGAACAAGCTTGTTGCGCAGATGAATTTCCAGCCAGGGGAGAGCTGACCGAAGCTCGCGGGCGGCCCCCCCCCGCCTCCCACGCTACGGGAGAGGGGGGAGAGGGGGGAGAGGGGGGAGGGGGGGCGGCGGCAGCCCGGCCCGGATCTCTTGGCACCTAGCCCGAAGCAGGCAGCGACACCCCGGCCGAGCCGCCCATGCTGCTCTCGGCAGTGCCGTCCGAGCCGAGTGGCGGCCCCTGGGAAGAGGCGGCTGGGGCTGGGGCAGCCTGCTGCAGTGCAGCCAAGCCCATGCTGGAGCAGATGGATACATGGAAGGCCCAGGATGGAGTGGAGTCCTTAAGAGACTTGTGGCCCGTGGAGAGGAAAATCCACGCCCGAGCAGGTTATTCCCGGGTAGGACTCATGGCCCTGTGGGGCATCTCCAACAGTACAGCTCACCCTATGAAGGACCACATCCTATGAAGGACCATCGGGGTGCAGAGACCCCCCTGCACCCCATGGAGAAGTGACCCTTGGGACAGTAGATACGGAAAAACTACTGCCTGAGGGGTGGACCCATGTTGGAGAGGTCCTCCTGTGGGAGGGACCCCACGGAGTAGGGGAAAGACCCAGAGCTGTGCCCCCCCCTGTAACCTGTGGTGAGGACCATGGTGAAACAGGCTGTTGTTCCCTTGCAGCGATGCAAGACTGACCTACGGGACAGCAGACTTTGAAGACCTGTTGCCCGACGGGTGGACTTGTCTCCCTGCACTGCTGTAGGGGGAGGAGGGAGAACATGGAAGGAAGGAGGGGTAGATGGAAAGTGCGTTTAAGACTGTTTTATTTCTCGCTCTTTAGATCTTATCCTGTTACTAATAAATTTTGATATTAACCCCACGTTGAGTCTGTTGTGCCTGTGTGACCTCTCCCAGCTTAGAGTGATTTTAGTGGGTGCCTAGAATCCAGCCAAGGTCAACTCACGACAATTTCTTACACCCTAAACCATTCTATCACCCTAATGTATCAAACTGCAACCAGAAGTTTGGATGTTTAAACATTTCCTATATTATAATGTAAAATATTTGGTGATTTCACCAGGCATTCTGGAAAGGCTACAACTAAATAATTATTGGACTCAAACCTGCAAAATTAACAAGATTGCATAAAACTGAAAATTTTGACACAATAATAACTAGTAGGTTTGTTGTTTGTGACATAGGCAGTACAGTTCATTGAGGGACATTGTGTTCTATGAAGTATTTCTGGAAAAAAAATCCCAGTAGTTTGTCAGTCCTTACTATGTTCCCATTTTTCTGTCTTAAATTGAGCTGTGAGGCACAGAACTGTAAGAAAATGTACTTGTATCTATATTTGTCTATGGACCTACTGAAGAAAACAAAAAATAAATCAGCGAAAAGCTGTTTTCTCTAGGCTATAGGTAGTACACTGAGCTGTTATCATTAAAAAAAATGTTATGGCTCACAAATATTATCATAATTAACTGCAGTTTATAAAGTCAAAATTATAGAATATCCTGAGTTGGAAAAAGTCCAACTCCTGTCCCTGCACAGGACACTCCAAGAGTCACACCATGTGCATAAGAGTATAATCCAAATGAGCATCTTGAACTCTGTCAGGCTTGGTGTTGTGACCACTGCCCTGGGGAGCCTGTTCCAGTGTCCAACCACGCTCTGGGTGAAGAACCTTTTCCTGGTATCTACAATAAACCTTCCCTGGCTCAGCCTCATGCCATTCCCTCTGGTCCTTTCCCTGGTCACCAGAAAGAAGAGATTGGTACCTGCCCTTCTGCTTCCCTCATGAGGAAGTTGTAGACCACAATTCGGTCTCCCCTCAGCCTCCTCTTCTTCAGGCTGAATAATGCCAAGGTATTCATTATAACATTGGACAACTTTTTGATAATATTAATTTTGTAAGTTTTGCTGCCTTGTATTTTCTTCCAATTCTTTTTGGAGAACTTATATTCTTATTTATCATAAGAAAGAAATAATATAGTAAGGTTACAAAACCAAATACTCTTGTGCTAAGAAAGATAAAAGTATTCTTTTTCCAGTCCCTTGTGTGGGTATGATAACTTTTCATTAATTACATAATCACATGCTATTTTTTCCTGCCTTTTTATGTCTGAAATGAGCAGCACTCACCAAATAAATAGTAGTTTGTGATTTTATGCCCTTTTTGTGACAATAAATCCAGAGCCTCTCTTTTAACAGAAAGATTAATTTAATCCTAGTCTTTTCAATAACACTCATGGCTGTAACTAAGCCCTTCATGAACAAATGCTGATATATTTTCTGCAATACTTAAGAGAAGTTTGGTGGTATGGTCATCACAATGTTTAAGAATTCCTCTATGATGCCAAACATTTGTTTTTCCAAAATAGATAGAATTGAACAGACAGTCTCGCAAATTATTCAGTCAGAAAATCAGAGATATAAAATTACTAACAACCTCTCAAAAGACTGTTTAAATATTTGGCTTCCATTTAACTTATGCAAAGTAAAGTTATGCAGTGACACCCAAGTTGGCCCCAAATGAACTACCTGCATATACAGTCAGCAGAGCTCTCCTCCTAAACTAATTAGTTTTGGCTTTATTGCTAGGGAGCAAACCTAATTAGCCCTTCACAGGGTGCTACCTGGGGTGACAGACATCCTGTACTGTTAGATACAAACTCTACTATAGATGCAATGCAGTTTTCTATGTCTCCTTTGATCTGCAGTCACAGACTTTTCAATCTGTATTTTGTAGCTTTGGTAAAAAATAAGTTGGAGTACTGAGATCAAGATTCTCCTTGACAGGAAAAGCACCACTCAGACCCACACCAATGACCATCCTCTGCACAAAAATAAGGCAGAGAGGGAAAAAAGAAGTGCATAATGAAGTAATTAAAGGCTATAATGCATTCACAGTGAGCTGAATTAAGGTTTTAATTATAATCCTAATTATGGGATTCCTAACTTCTGAACAGAACGTCACTGTACAGACCTACTTTGCTCAAGGTAGACACAAGCTAGGTTTCTTAGAAAGCTTGCAAAACATAATCTGTTGGTTTTAGAAAGATTTAAGTCACTTTATAAAAGGAATAGCTGAAGCGCTAGTTTTGAGATCGTTCATTTTACTTGTCTTTTTCTAAAGCAAACTGAGAACTGTTGAAATCTTTCTGTGCGTTGTTATATTTACTGTTTTTCAGATCATAAACTTTAGCTACATGCCTGGTTGACCACTGCAGTCAACCTTTTAGTTGGGCAAAGTTGCCTTCTTATACAATAATGGAAGTCATTCTGTGCTGATGTTTGCCAGTAGCAGGTGGAAGGGACTGCTTTGAGCCCTTCAGCTAACTCCTGCAGACTTAAGTATTTGTCTGTTCTTAGCTTTTATATGTCAATTCCATCCCTCTTCTCCAGGTTCCAGATGCTAATCCTGGTTGTCTTCAAGTCAAACCTGACTCTCTGTCTGTAGCCTTAATCCAAACTGTGCCTTTATTCCCTTAAGTAAGCCCCAGTCATCATCTAAACATCTTGATACCTTGCTTGTCCAGCAGCCCTGCTCTGCTCTCAATTATGTTATATTTTTTTTGTTTTCCAGTTTCTGCATTCCCTTTTCTTTGTCCACTCCATCTCACCATTTTCCACCTACCTTTTCCCATTGAAATGTAGTTGCACTTTCCCTGTCCTTCACTTTACAGATCTACACTATATTTTATATACAATTATGAGTATTGTTTTTCTTCCTCCTTGTTATTTTCTTCTATCATGTCGACTACATTAACTGTTCACTCTCTGTGAGTATTGTTTTGTTTTCCTTGTATTCAAAAAATATCCTTTTCCTTCCTCCTGCTACCAGGAGGTATTTTCTGAGTCAGAAGTAAATTTGACCTGGGTTGTGACCAGTGACCTAACACAACCAGTGCAGGTTTATAGGAAGGTAGCGCTTAGTCCCCAGAGACCTCAATAGGGCATGTGTAATACATAAACATAAATTTTGCAAATTTATTTGTCAGTCGTGACTTTTCAGAACATAATGTACCAACTGCTTCTAAAAGACATGTGATCTAAAGACCAGTTTGGTTTTCTTTTGGGAACAACACAAGGCATACCCCTGATAAAAATGTATGTTCTCTAAACTTCCTCCTCGAAACAAATGCCTTACCCTGAGGCAAACCCCTGGCAGAAAAGATCACCAGCATCTAGAGTTTGGTAAGTTTACAAATAAAAAAGAAGGAAGAGGTGGACAAGTGCTGTCAAACTTGCCTGCAGCATCTACTTCACAGTTCATGCACTTTGCTCAGTGTCAGAGATTTTTCTGGGCTGTACTCTAGGTTTTGGTCTCAACAATATCAATACTCATCACCCATAACAGTGGAAAGTACTCAGTGCGGTGAGAGGTGAATATGCTAGACTGTCACCTCAGAGCTTCTTACTAGCCTTAAGGAAGACCAAAGGACTGAAAAAAACCCCAACCAACCAACCAAAACAAACAAATAAAAACAAAATGAAAAGCAAAAATAAAATCAAACAAAAACCCAAACAAAAATAAAAAACAACCAGAAAACTTGTGATTCAGTTGTGAGGAAGTCTACCAGAATTTTGTGTGCTGGAATTATCACAGGGCATTCATGTCCATGAGAGGTGTGTCTATCTGAAGGGGCTGAGTTGCAGGTGTTGGGGTCCTTTCTATAAAAGATCCGCATTTCTATTGATTCATGTAATTAAGAAAATTACTTGCATATTCCTGATATGCTAGTCTGGTGATAGAATACTTGCACTTTTTTTTCCTTGCTCTTTTTTCCCCAAAGAGCTGTGAGATCTGTGGTTGACAGGTAGTGGTGCCTTTAACCAATGTTATATAGCATTTGCTTCTCCTTTTCGTAAAGACACAAGACTTCTGTCCATGATCTGAGGCTCAATCTCCTTTAAAGAGAAGGTATTTAAGGTGCATAGCATAAACTGTGACATTTTGAGTCCTTTCTTGACATTTTGAGTCTTTTCTTCTGTTCCCGTGGAAAAGAACAGGTGTTCAAAAACAATATCTCAATAATTCAGTTTCCACTGACTGCCGAAGTGTCCACAATTTCTATAACAGATTAACATAAGAGTTTGAACTTAACCATATTATTGTCAATAAAGACTGTTCCAACTTCAGTCCAGTAAACAGTTCACAGGAAATACATTTATTGAAATGTAACAGATTTGACTGGATTCTTACACTTGAATCTACATTTTCTACTACAAAAGATCTCCAGTGGTAGAATACTAAGATTCAAGAATATTAAAGCTTTGAGTATATTCTAGAAAAATTGTTGGAACCAAAGTAGGAAGATTGAGCAATTATTTGAGAACAGTATGTCTATTGCAAAATATAGAACAGAGACAGTAACACCTCCATTAGGTAGTATTGATTCTGTAATTAAACCTTGTTTGTATCCCTGACACTGGCATGTTCTTCCCATGGTGGATATGGAGATATCTCAAGTAGGAAACAGGAGGATATCATGGATTAAGACAACTGAAAAATTCTCTTTCAGATATTTGGACTAACAAAATGTTCATTGTTGGACATTTCAGTGAACAAAAAATCTGAAACCCTTGAGTTGAATGAAAATTCAAGTTGTCATTTTGTGAGAAACAGCCCTTTTTAGAAGAGGTACCTTTTCCATTCCCTAAAGTTTTCTCCTGGTACTATATTTTTTCTTTTTATTTATCTTTCTACGCTTTAGGTTTTTTAACACGTTTATTAACTTCATAGATTTTAAGAAAAAAACAAGGTGAAAAAGGGAAATGGGAAAACCTTTAAAAGAATTGTGACATTATTAACAGAAGTTGATATCACCAGTACTTTACAGTGTAAAGTAATTTTCTCTAATTCTTGATAGCCTATGCTAATCTGTGCTGTGCTGTTTTTGAATCAGCTATATATTGCATTATGTCAGTAATAGGAAATTCAATGAAAGAAGGTTTTTTCTCCTTTTTTTAGGATTTTTTTTTAACCTTAAGAAACCTCTATAGGGAATGTTCTGTTCAGTTATGATTTGCCTGAAAGTAGAAATTGAAAAATTGTGACCAGGTATAAAATAACTAATTGCTGATTTGCAGTCATGATAGCTTCTGAATATTTTCATTCCTGTGTCCAAGGATTGATATCAAATGCCCATTGATTAATACACCTAAGAAGCTTCAGTTCCCATAGCATTAAATAATGTAAAGGATTATTTATAACACACACTGCATTTTTTAGTAAGGCAGTCATTTAATTACTTACTTGATGTGTATCTCAAAAGTATGATCAAAAAAGACTGACAGTATTCAGCAATTGGCATTTGGCAACATTAAATGATTGGTGCCCAGTGACTAGCTAATATGATTTAAAGACTTGACACAGAAATAAAGGCAACTGGTGTTTAGAGGAAAATAGTAGTTTTCTGCAGGAAGCAGAATCTGTAAAATCTTTTGAGTCATTATAAGAGTATGTGGGTATCCACTGTATGTTTAGTACCAACCTATATTGGCTTACACACAAACTGTCAAAATAAAAGTTCATTCACTGTAATGAATTTGCTTTTTGTTAGTTGAAGATGGATTACTAGGGCTGAAGAGTTAATAGTATGATAAATAATTCTTTTAAACCTCCTTTTATGTTTATTGTGTGCTAAGGTAGTATATCTAGGCCTTCATACCTTCAAACCATGTCAATAATACCAGATATCTAATTATATACTATATTTTTGAGCATCAACTGCTTAATGTATTCTCTGAGTTCCCTTGTGCAGCTCAAATAAACCTTCCTTATGTTACCCATAGAAGCTATTTCCAAACAAGTCATCATATTTAAAGTGCGGTCTAATGAAACCTTATTTTAAGAATATTTTTGTTTGCCAAATTGAATGTTCCAGTGAAAGTTCTGGGATGTAGTACTATGTTAATGATACTGGTAGATTCTGATATATAATTATTTTAATCAAACTTTTGAAATAAGCAGCTTTTAACAATTTTTTAATATTTCATCATAAGTACCAGATGTCAGGGACTCAAAAATGTATTTATTTTGGTCTTTTTTGATCCTTCAGACATTTTTCTAACTCAGTATCACTCATTTCTTGAGTGAACAAGCTTTGAGGAGCAGCAATCTGTGTTCTTCTAAAATGAATGTTCGGGCCACCTGCACTTCTGGAAAAATCTTGAAGAGCTAGGAGAAATAAAAAAAAGTAACACAAACCTAGGCATTGCCTCAGATCACCTATTGCAGTTTCCTAGTGATTGTAGCGGGCAGAGCATCTTCCAACAAAAAAGCTTGTAGTGGGTGACCCTGGACAGTCTGTTGCAGAGGAAGTTTCTTCCAAACCCTCAGTACACGCTAAAGCACATGTGTTGCGCATATGTCAAATTAGATATACAGATATAATAGTGGATGGAATCATTTACTGTGTAAACATCTTTTTGATGTCCTTCTTAAAAGTGCTCTTAGAGTGCTCAACAGTTTGGAAATGCAAATCAAAACAACACTGAGAATTCAGTTGTTTTCTGTCCTAGTTCTGGCCAGGACTGGGTTAATTTTTGCAGTAGCCAAGAGTGGACATGACCAAGACCCAGAGGTTATTCTATACCATCTCACCTCACTTTCCAGGATTTGGGGAAGGGCTCAGTTCTGGCTTGTGGCAGTGTGGTATGGTCAGGTTGGGCTCTGTGGTGAGCATTTTGTATGTGAATCACTTGCTTCCCTTGTACATTTTCTTTATTAATATTGTTGCTGTTACCATTTGTTTTCTTATCTCATTGCTGTTTCCAGTAAATTATTCTTATCTTTACCTTTTGTGCCTCCAATTCTTCTCTAGGCCACCACATGGGGACCCAGGAGAAGAGGGAAGTGAACGAGCCATGCATGGCTTTGTTGGAAGCACTGAATTGGAGAATACAATTCCTAAACCATCACAGTTCTTATTTCATTTGCGTTTGAAACATAAAAAATATATTGTTACTGTAGAAAGAGTACTCTCACACTGATAGGTGGTATATTAGATAGGTAATACCTTTTAGTAAATTGAGGAGACAAATGGCTAACCAGAGAAAGAGTTGAAAACACACAAATGGGGGAGAGGCCCAGAAGTGACTCACACCTGAGTAATGAAAACAAATTCTTAGAGTACAGTGCTGCAGAAATAAGTAAGGAGCGAAAAGAAAAGAATAAATGGAAAATCTCAAGAAAAATTGTACAGTAAGAAGAATGAATGATTGTTTAAGCTGACTTTTGAAAAAGAACTGGGAGGTTTGAAGTATTGCCTATGATAAAAAAAAAAAAGGTGCTCAAAAAGACGTCTCATAGGGGGCGTCTGAGCTTGTGTTAATTAATTTAGCCACTACTGTGAAAAAAAATGTGGCCATGGTCACCATGGAAATGTGGTAATAACTGAATTGAGTGAAAATTTACCCTTTTTATATCTCATGGTATTTTCAGGACTAGCTCAAGTTCATGTGATTAAAGGATTGGGCCAAAATAAATGTATCTGTATAGAAATAACATAAGGCAGATTATTGACATTGAAGTTATGCAAAGATTCTGTGAAGATTGTCTTGGTAGAAAACTTGTTATATAAAAAGAGAATAGAAAAAAGGGAAAAACTTTAGCAGAGTCAATACGTTACACGTCGTTGTTGTTCATTAAAATAGTACTTAGACATATTGATGTTACTGTTTTCTCGATAAATATGTCAAATATAAAAAAATTTAAGAAAAAAATCATTAAAAAAATCATAATGCACTGCACTTCCACTAATCCTTCCACAAAGATATTAAATTATAAAGGAGACAGAATTTGCAGAAGAATAGCTATACTTTGTTGTGGTGGTTTGAAACTCCCAAGGATCTAATTTTTAAGTTCAAGCCCCCCTACCACAGTCTGCCCCTGTGAGAGGGTTTCGTGATGGTATGGACTTGATATCTTTTTCACTTCATGTGGAGAGTTTTCAGACAAAACACAACCATTCGCTATTGGAGGAAGGGGAAAATATTTACAAGGGTTTATTTATACACACACACACATATATATATATATATCTACATTGAATTAAATTCCTCTTTTTCTTCCATAAAAGTCCAAGAAGGAAAGAGAAAAGTCTTTCTGTCACTTCTCAGGCCACAGTTCCTTCGTTTCAGTTTTTTGTGGCACTGGTTAGTGTCCTTCATTTTCTTGAGGCAGCAGATTTAAGTATGGCAGTCAGGATTTTGGTTCTTACTTTGTGGAAATTCCAACCCCAAGCCCGAGCCTTCGGGGGATTTCCTTGTAGATCTTCACTCCTCTTGGGGTAGAACATTGAAGGCAGCTTTCAGTTCAGTCTTAGCAAAGCTCTTTTGCTCTGTCTCAGCTTCCCAGCATGATAGAAGCAGCAGCAGCAGCAGAGGGCACGGCCACCTCCCCCGCCTTCCATCCTGGCTCAGCTCTCAGGATGACTCCGGGCTTCTCAGCTCCTTTCTCTCTCTCTGAAGCTGCTGCTGCATTTCGGGACTCCCTAAAGGTTGGGAAGTCCACCCCTGCTCTTCAGCAGGTCTCTGGGTTTTGGGAAAGTAATACAGTCTTACCCCAAACCAGCTCTGTTGAGTTTTCCTCTGTTTTGTTGCCAGCTCTCCCTCCTGCAGGAACATCTCTGCCTCTCTCAGCCGGCTTCACGTTATCTCGTTGCCACTGGCTATCTTTTGGCTTTTAGCCATCACTGTCTCTGTTCAGGACTGCTCCGCTGCCACTTTTCAATGTTTTCTGCTGCTTCTGACAGTAAGGGAATTCTTCCAGCTCTTGATTACGGGACCCAGTCCAGCTTTGACACTATACCGGGTCTCCCGTAGCCTCAGCTGGGGCTGGGGGCCCTTGGCCCCCAGAGGGGCTCACTGGCCCCCTGCTTCCCTCTGGCTTAGATCATGGCTACCTACCTACTAAAACTACTTCACACCTTCTCTTCCATTGCTGTGGGTATGTAATTTCCGTAGGGCGCATGTGAACCTTTAATTGGTCTAGTATTAGCAGCGGGGCAAACAATTACTGCCCCAGAGAAAAGGTTTTTCAAAACACCACATTTGTGAAAAATATGTGCCTTTTAAAACATGAATTAAATAATAAAATGCATTTTTATGAACCTGCACACTGCAAATTAATGTGTTATCTTGTTCCATGTATTCTACAGGCAGGAGTCTATACTGAGATTTTCTGTTCTTAGTGCAGCTAAGATTTACTTTCAGAACTTCAACATTACATTATTTCACGGAATCACAGAATTGTTAGGGTTAGAATTGATTGACCTCTGGAGATCATCTAGTCCAACCCCCCTGCCAAGGCAGGGTCACCTACAGCAGGTGACACAGACACTTGTCCAGGTAGGTTCTGAATGTCTCCAGAGATGGAGATTTCATGACCTCCCAGGCAGCCTGTTCCAGTGCTCCTCCACCCTCAATATAAAGAAATTCTTCCTCATGTTGAGGTGTGACTCCTTGTGTTTTGGTTTATGGCCATTGCTCCGTGTCCTCTTTCTGGGCACCACTGAAAAGAGCCTGGCACCAAGCTCTTGACACACACCTTTAAAATATTTAAATGCATTAATGAGATCCCCCTTCAATCTTCTCTTACTTAGACTGAACAGGCCCAGCTCCTGCAGTCTCTCCTCATAAGAGAGGTGCTCCAGACCCTTCATCATCTTTGTGGCCCTCCACTGGATCATCTCCAGTAGTTCTTTGTCTTGGGGAGCCCAGAACTGGACACAGTACTCCAGATGTGACCTCACTAGGTCTGAGTAGACAGAGGGGGAGTATCACCTCCCTTGACCTGCTGACCACACTCTTCATGATGAACCCCGGGATACCATTGGCACACCTGACCACAAGGGCACACTGTTGGCTCGTTGTTAACTTGTCATCCACCTAGACTCCCAGATCCTTCTCAGCAGAACTGCTGTCTAGTAGGTCAGCCCCAGCTTGGGCTGGTACTTGGGGTTATTACTTGCCAGGTACACTACCCTACACTTGTCTTTGTTTAACCTCCTTAGGTTTCTCTCTTTCCAGCCTATCAAGGTCCCCTTGAATCAAAGCACAGTCTTCAGATGTATCAGCCACAATCCTCAGTTTCATATCACCAGCAAACTTGCTGAGGGATATTCTACCCCCTTGTCCATTCTGTCTCTTGTTGATAAACAAGTTGAATAAGATTGAATCCCTGGGGAACACCACTGACTACAGCCTCCAACTGGATTCTACTTTGCTGGTTATGGGAGACAGTGACAAAAGCCTTGCTGAAGTCAAAGTAGACAACATCCACTGCTCTCCCCTCGTCAGCCATCCTGTCTTGCCATCAAAGAAGGCAATCGGATTGATCAAGCATGATTTCCCTTGGTGAATCCATACTGGCTACTCCTGATGACCTTCTTTTCTTCTACATGCTTGGCGATGACCTCCAGAATGATCTGTTTCATCACCTTCCCAGGAATGGAGGTGAGGCTGACCAAATGGTAGTTTCCCAGGTCCTCCTTCTTGCCCTTTTTGAAGATATGAGTAATATTTTCCTTCCTCCAATCATCAGGCACCCCTCCTGTTCTCCATGATTTTTCAAAGATGATGAAAAGTGGCAAAGCAACATCTGCCAGCTCCCTCAGCACCCATGGGTGCATCCTGTCAGTGTCCATGGATTTATGGGTGTTAAGTCTGTCTAGCCAATCTCTAAACCAACCCTTTATGACCCAGGGGAAGTGTTCTTCTCTCTGGCCTTCTTCTCTTACCTCTGAAGTCTGGGACTCCTGAGGGCCATCCTCAGCAGTAAAGACTGAAGCAAAGAAAAGTCATTCAGTAATTCCAGCTTCTCTGTGTCTCCCATTACCATCTCAGTCATCTGACTGAGCAGCAGTCTTGTGTTTTCCCTAATATTCCTTCTGCTGGTGATATACTCGTAGAAACCCTTCTTGTTTTCCTTGATGTCCTTTGCCAGACTTAACTCCAAGTGGGACTTAGCCTTCCCTGTCATACCATAGTACCCTGATAATGTTCCTATAGTCCTTCCACATGGCCTGTCCCTTTTTCTACATCCTGTAAGTTTCTTTCTTGTGTTTCAGATTTACTAGGAGCTTCCTGCTCATTCATGCAGGTCTCCTACCTCTTTGCCATTATTTCTTGATAATGGAGATACACTGATCTTGAGCTTGGGAGAAGTGATACTTAAATCCTGACCAGCTTTCTTGAATCCACTTTTCTCTGAGATCCCTAACCCATGGGATTACTCTAAGTAGGTTTTTGAAGAGGCCGAAGTTAGCTCTCTGGAAGTTTAGAGTCCTAGTCCTGCTTACTGCTTTGCTTTCTACACAAAGGATCTTGAATTTCACTATTTCGTGGTCACTACAGCCAAGGCTACCCCCAACTTTCACATCTTCAACCAGTCACTCCTGGTTTGTTAGTATAAGGTCCAGAAACAGACCTTTCCTCATTGGCTCCTCCACCACTGGCATCAAAAAGTTATTGTCAATGATCTGCAGGATGGAGTGTGCTGAGCCATGTTGTCTCTCCAACAAATATTAGGCTGGTTAATGTTCCCCAAGAGAACGAGGGCCTCATGATTATGAGGATATTTCCAGCTGCCCATAGAAAGCCTCATCAACTGCCTCCTCCCGATCAGGTGCCTTATAGTAAACACTCACAACAGTGTCTCACACATTAGCCTGTCCCTTAATTCTTACCCATAAACTCTCAACTTATTGGTCTGTCCCTGGGTAGAGCTTGATACATTCCAGTTGCCCTCTCATGTAAAGAGCAACTCCACCACCTCACCTCTCTAACCTATCCTTTGTAAAAAGTACATAGCCCTCTGTGACAATATTCCAGTCATGGGAGCTATCTCACCATGTCTCAGTAACTGCAATGAGATCATGGCCTTGAGATCACACAGATTTCTAGTTCTTGTTTATTGCCCATGCTGTGTGTGTTCATATACAGTTACTTCAGGGTGGTAATCAAGCAACGAGGTGGGTGGAAGCATCAGACTTCTCGGAGTCTGTCTCAGTAGACACATGGGTTTTGGCTTTGAGTTGAGTGCACACCCATATGGCAGAGATCTAGAGCACTTAACACTTGCCTGAGGTGTGGACCTACTTGCAGACTGCACCACTATCCCTGCACACCCTGCCTATGCAAACTGCCCAACCATGTCCTTCTGACACACCATGTCCTGTTTGCCCACTTTGTTTGCTGCACTCTGGGTCACTCACGGATCCTAGAGCCATTGAAATCTCCCTCAGACGCTCCTGGCAATGGCGCCTGATCGACTCACGAGAGCTACCGGGTCCTGATGGGGCTCTGGGCTGCTGCCTGAGTGTCCCTGAGCTTGGGAACCTCCCTGTACAGTTTGATCCAAGACTCACCCCTAGACTTACCTCTGTCGCTGCTGCTGCAGCTGCTACCACAGCTACTGCCACCTTGCCAACTGACCATATTTGAACATAGTTTTTAAACATAGACAAGCACTTAAAATAGCAAATCGATGAGGCTTCTGTGGTCCTACTGTGAAAGTCTTTGTTGTCATGTAAACTCTATAAGCAGAAACACAACTTATCACAGAATGGTTTGGGTTGCAAGAGATCGCTAAAGGTCATGGGAGGACATTCCAGCCAGCATAACACTCCTGTACTCCGCAGCATAGGATGTGGTCTCCCTAAAAGGAACAGCACAGAAGTGTCAGCATCGCTCTTTTTCAGGACAAAAGTATTACTGTAAAACCAGGAGGTTTCCCAAGGCTTAAATGTAGTGTGGTGGACAAAGACAGAGGTGGGCAAGGAATAGTCACTACAAGCAAGGTGCCCATGTGTCTTCTTGTTTAGAAAGAAACAAGATATATTTGTAAATTCTCAATTATCAGTTCACAAGCCAGGAACTCACAAATATGAAATCCTCGTTTGAAACATGTGGTGCTTCAGCTTGCTAATTCATTAATATTTCAGGTGCTATACAAACAGAGCAGCAAATAGCAGCAGGGACCTCTGAGGATAGTAAATGTTCTGTAGTTTAAGTGAGTGTGGGCAAAAGCAGGGGGCCTTCACATTTTGAGCAGGAAATGAGCTTAACAATGCAACAAACCTTAATTTAAACCCTTTTCTTAATGTGCTGTCAAGGGGATCATGCTGGGTGATTTGCTGTAATGAACCCTACCTGGAAGTTCTGTAAATGTGAAATGGAGAGTTGAATTGCATTGGGTTACCATTGCCTCCACAGCTTTGGTCAATCCAGCTCCAATTTGATCAATAAGTGACCATCGCAACAAGAATGACAAGAAATGTTGAGATGCCTGTTCAGCATGCTACATGTAACAGAAAGATAGCTTCCTTTAAGAAGCAAGCAACTTCATTTATCTTCAAAACTAGCTTTGATAAAAGAAATATTTCCATGGCTGTAATGCTGAGTGGCAAATACAAGGACAAATTAATCTGTTAATGTGGACATTCAATACTATTTTAAGACAGTGAAACCTCTTAAGCTAGTTTAGGGTACATTACTCATTGTCATTTTTAGTTCTCTGTTTCTGCATTTCTGGTTTCTACTCCCAGAAATATAGCATTCGATGTATTTGAACTATAATATATTGTCCTTAACTGTCAGATACACATGAGCTATTCTGTGTGTCAAAGGATCATCAGTTTATTCCTGATAAGAACAAATTAGCTGAGAACAAATTAATAGTTAATGGTACTGCAAGTGCTTTTTACCTACTTTTAAATGTATTCAGTAATCTTACTATCTGGAGGCTCCTTCCAAAACAGTATTAGATAAATATTATGAAAGGTACAAATAAATTACATCTATGGAATATGTAATATTCCATGTAATATAAATACTAATGCATTTGGAACATATGGAATGCAGTACATTACTATTATATAAATGTATACAATTTTTAGCCTTCCTAAAAGGTTCTTCTAAGATGCCTTATAGTAGAAGGTAGTTGGAAGAAAATTAAATTTAAACTTTAAAAGAAGTTTGCTTTTGTTTGGTGCAATTTCATAGTCACCTTTCAGTTGCAATTCAGTACAATTTGAGGAGACCATGTGTAAAAATCCCTCTCAACAAAAATCCAACTTTTCCTATGAAATTCTTGTCCTGACTTAAAAGCAGTCAGATCTCAAAATTTTGTAGACAGATCTCAAAACAATACTTCACATTTAAAAAGTTAGAATTTTGTTTTGAATTTTTATAGTTTTATTTATATTTATATTGTATATTGCTAAATAGTACTACTTTTTTCTGTATTACTAATATTGTTTTTTCATATTACTAACAGTTCTTTTGACTACCGTAAAAGTCAAAATTAGAAATACAGTTAAATTCATTCTGATTTAATTTTTTTTAAAAAACAGGAACAGTTCTAACATGAATCTCTCAAGTTTTGCTAACCAGACCCTCCACCAAACTGAGACACTTCAAAAGTAATATCAAAACACATGAATCTCTAAAATTAACTTAGTTTATTGTAAGACAAAGTTTGAATAAGGAAAGGTAAAATCTGAATAAAATAAATATATAAATTAAATATATGTTGACTTCAAATACAATTTAGACAACAGTGAAATTGATAATGGTAACTTTTGCTTCCAGTAGAATTAATCATCATATTTTGAACACTGTATTAAGATAAAAAACAGAATGTGATTTTCTACAGGAGATTGAATACCAGGAAAGAGAAAATGGCTGTTTGACAGTATGTCCAGGCTGCTCTTGAGCATGTCACATTTGGCTGAGTTTACCCAAAGGAATCAAAGCTGCTATAGAAAACTCCACATGACAAACTTCCCAGTGCCGGTGAGAGGGCTGAAATGCTTCAAGCCTGCAAATTTAAGAACCTGAACTCATTTCATAAGAATAACCACAGCAACTTAGGTAGCAGTTAGGTAGAAGCATAGGTCTTCCCAAACATGTAGAGTATCAAGCTTGTAGAAGAGGAAGTAGGTAAGAATAGCATTCATATACGTAAAAAAGAATTGGAAAAACAGGAAAAGACTAACTGGTTCTTGAATAAACAAATCTTCAGTTTACTTAAGCAAGGAAAATTCACTGAGTATAGAGCAGTGTACTGGGATGGAGTTGCGATGATATTTTTGGTCTGTGTTTGGCCCTAGCCACCTGCAGAAGTTTATAGTTCTCCCTGCCAACTTCACTGATAAAACAGTGAAGTTGTCCTTGAAGAGAGAACTTCTGTATAAACTGTTTTAATTGGTCTTTCGTGATTGGCTAATGGCTCATCAAGGGCATTTGGAGGAGAAAGTGATGATGAAATGAGGAAGGCTCGCCCCCAGACTCAATTTAGAAAGACCCCCGAGACACACTGCGCATGCGTGAGGGGATTTCCAAAGTTCTCACACATGCACAGAAGAGGTGCACTTACATAACCAAGAGGGTGGGATTGAGCACCCCTGACGGGGCGGTACCGGCCACACCTCCTCAGGCAGGTGTGCTCAATGAATTGTATACAAGCAGACACGTTTTCCGTGGTGGGGGAGGCTCTCTACACGAAAGACCAAATTACTTTTAGCGGGGGCACCTGCTGAAGTCGGAGCCTGCCCACCCTTTGGAAAACGCAGCTGCTACAGAGGGTCTTATAAGCAATCGGAGTGGGTAAAACTATCTTATAAGTGACACCTGGGTGAGTAGGGTGTTGTGCTTTCCTCTTTAGGTTCCTTTGGTTCACTTTTTTCCCCTTTCTTAATTCATTTCACTTGAGTGTCTGTTTTCCACTATTAGCCACCTTTTGTAATAAATGGTTACTTTGTTACATAGCAACAGCAATCTCAAGAAAAGTAGGAATGGTTATACTTGTGAAAATGGAGAGATTTGACATGGAGACTTTCATAATTAAAAGAGGAGAGAAGCAGGTTCTTGCTAGCAGGAATTTTCTGGGCTCCAGTGGCTTAAAGTCGAAATTTAAAAGATTCACAGGTCAAAATACTAACAGCTTACCTAGAATCTCTGCTGTAAAATGCACAGAAGAAAAAGTCCAAAACTTCACAATGAGAAAAAATAATTTTAAAATAAGTAAAACAATCAAACAAACAAGCAAAAACCCAGAAAGATGAAAGCTAATGCAAAGATTATCAATAGGCGCCTAAAGGATTGGTGCCACCAGCGGAATTTTGGGTTTTTTTGACCATGGGGCAAATTCCATGGTACCTAATCTTCTCAAATCAGATGGGCTTCATCTGTCTAGGAAGGGCAAAAGGACTCTAGCCGATAAGTTGGCAGGGCTGATAAGGAGGGCTTTAAACTAGGTTTGAAGGGGGAAGGGGTTGAAACTGGGCTCTCCAGAGAAGAGCCTAAGGGTGGAAAGCCCGAGTTAAGAGTGAAATCAGCAGCCCAGCTGAAGTGCATGTACACCAATGCACACAGCATGGGTAACAAACAAGAGGAGCTGGAAGCCATCATGCAGCAGGAAAACTGTGATGTCATTGCCATGACAGAAACGTGGTGGGATGACTCACATGACTGGAGTGCTGCCATGGGTGGCTACAAGCTCTTCAGAAGGGACAGGCAAGGTAGGAGAGGTGGAGGGGTGGCTCTGTATGTTAGAGAGTCTCTTGAATCTGTAGCACTTGAAGGCAGTAACAATAAGGTTGAGTGCCTGTGGATCAGAATCAGGAGGAGGGCCAACAAGGCTGGTATCCTGGTGGGAGTCTGTTACAGACCACCCAACCAGGATGATGAGGGTGATTAATTATTCTACAAGCAGCTGGCACATGTCTCAGAATCACCAACCCTTGTTCTTGTGGGTGACTTTAACCTGCTGGATGTCTGCTGGGAACTCCACACAGTGGAGCAGAGGCAGTCTGGGAGATTCCTAGAGCGTACAGAGGATAATTTCCTGCTCCAGCTGGTAAATGAGCCTACCAGGGATGGGGCCCTGCTAGGTCTTCTGTTCACAAACATAGAAGGGCTGGTGGGAGATGTAGTGGTTGGAGGCTGTCTGGGGCTCAGTGACCATGAAATAATAGAGTTTTCAATACCCAGGGATGCAAGGAGGGCCATCAATAAAACCTCTACGCTGGACTTCCAGAGGGCAGATTTCGGCCTGTTCAGAAGACTGGTTCAGAGTGTACCCTGGGAAACAGCCCTTGAAAACTAAGGGGTCCAGGAGGGATGGACATGCTTCAAGCAGGAAGTCTTGAACACGCAGGAGCAGGCTGTCCCAGTGTGCCGAAAGGCAAGCTGGTGGGGAAGACAACCAGCCTGGCTGAACAGGGAGATTTTGAAGGAAATTAGGGTAAAAAAGAGAGCCTACTGATGATGGAAAAAAGGGCTGGCTACTCAGGAAGAGTTTAGGAATATAGTTAGGTCATGTAGAAAGAAAATTAGAGAGATGAAGGCACAATTTGAACTCAATCTTGCCACTTCTGTGAAGGATAACAGAAAGTCCTTCTACAGATACATCAACAGCAAAAGCAGGGGCAGGGAAAACCTCCATTCTTTATTGGCCATGGGTGGGAACACAGTTATCAAAGATGAGGAAAAGGCTGAGGTACTCAACACCTTTAAAGACAGGTTGTCCTGAGGACAGCTGGCTTCTGGAGCTTGTAGACAGAGATAAGAAGCTGAAAAGCCCCCCTGTAATCCAGGAGGAAACAGTTAGTGACCTGCTGAGCCACTTGGATCCTCACAAGTCTATGGGACCAAATGGGATCCATCCTAGGATGATGAGGGAGCTGGCGGAAGAGCTCGCCAAGCCACTCTCCATCATTTACCGACAGTCCTGGCTCACTGGAGAAGTCCCAGATGATTGGAAGTGGGTAAATGTCACACCAATCCACAAAAAGGGCCGGAAGGAGGACCTGGGAAACTACAGGTCTGTCAGCCTGACCTCAGTGCCTGGCAAGGTTACGGAGCAGATCATCCTAAGTGCAATCCCACAGCACCTATAGGATGGACAAGAGATCCTGTCTGACAAGAGGTCCTGTCTGACCAACCTGATCTCCTTTCATGGTCAGGTGACCTGCCTGGTGGATGAGGGGAAGGCTGTGGATGTGGTCTATCTGGACTTCAGCAAAGCCTTTGACACCGTCTCCCACAGCATACTCCTGGAAAAGCTGGCAGCCCATAGTTTGGACAGGGGCACCCTGTGCTGGGTTAAGAACTGGGTAGAGGGCCGGGCCCAGAGAGTGGTGGAGAACGGTGCTGCATCCAGTTGGCGGCCAGTCACTAGTGGTGTCCCCCAGGGATCAGTGTTGGGCCCAGTTCTGTTTAATATCTTTATGGATGATCTGGATGAGGGGATTGAGTTTACCATTAGCAAATTTGCAGATGACACTAAGCTGGGGGGGAGTATCGATCCACTGGAAGGCAGGAGGGCTCTGCAGAAGGACCTGGACAAGCTGGAGAGTTGGGCTGATTCCAACGGGATGAGGTTCAACAAGGCCAAGTGCTGGGTCCTGCACTTTGGCCACAACAACCCCCTGCAGCGCTACAGGCTGGGCACAGAGTGGCTGGAGAGCAGCCAGGCAGAAAGAGACCTGGGAGTTTGGATTGACAGGAAGCTGAACATGAGCCAGCAGTGTGCCCAGGTGGCCAAGAAGGCCAATGGCATCCTGGCCTGGATCAGGAACAATGTGGCCAACAGGTCCAAGGAAGTGATTCTTCCCCTGTACTCAGCGCTGGTGATGCCACACCTGGAGTACTGTGTCCAGTTCTGGGCCCCTCAGTTCAGGAAGGACATTGAGGTGCTGGAGCAGGTCCAGAGAAGAGCACCAAGGCTGGTGAAGGGACTTGAGCACAAGTCCTATGAGGAGAGGCTGAGGGAACTGGGGCTGTTCAACCTGGAGAAGAGGAGGCTCAGGGGAGACCTCATCACTCTCTACAACTCCGTGAAAGGAGGTTGTAGCCAGGTGGGGGTCGGTCTCTTCTCCCACACAGCTATCAGTAAAACAAGAGGGCATGGTCTTAAGCTCTGTCGGGGGAGGTTCAGGTTAGATATTTGGAATAAATTCTTTACAGAGAGAATAATCAGGCATTGGAATGGGCTGCCAAGAGAAGTGGTGGATTCACCATCCCTGGAGGTTTTTAAGATGAGACTTGATGTGGCACTTAGTGCCATGGTCTAGTAACCATGGCGGTGTTGGATTAAGGGTTGGACTTGATGATCTCAGAGGTCCTTTCCAACCCGGCTGATTCTATGGTTCTATGATTTCTGTAAAATTTCCTAATTTAGATATGCATTATGACAAATCTTAAAAGGAAAATTCTGCATATTTGCAAGAATGTGGATTCTGATGGAAAATACATAAGGTATTTAAATAATCTTCACTGGGTGGCTGACAAATATTTAGCAATTTCTTTAATTGCAAACCCTTCAAACATATTTTAATATATTAAAAATTCTGATTTTTATCAATCTTGTCATGGTTTAGCCCCAGCCAGCAATTAAGCTCCATGCAGCCGCTCGCTCACTCCCCCACCAGCAGGATCAGGGAGACCATCAGAAGAGTAAAAGCTGGAAAACTCATGGGTTGAGATAAAGATGGTTAAATAGAAAAGCAAAAGCTGCTTCCCATGGGCAGGCAGGTGTTCAGCCATCTCCGGGAGAGCAGGGCCCCACCATCTGTAACAATTACTTGGGAAGACAAACACCATCACTCCAAACATCCCCCTCCTTCCTCCTTCTTCCTCCCACTTTATATACTGAGCATGATGTCATATGGTGTGAAATATCCCTGTGGTCAGCTGGGGTCACCTGTGCCAGCTGTGTCCCCTCCCAACCTCCCATGCACCCCCTAACTCCTTGCCAGCATGGCAGTATGAGAAGCAGAAAAGGCCTTGGCTGAGCCCTGCTCAGCAATAACAAAACCATCTCTATATTATCATCACTGTGTTCAGCACAAATCCAAAACACAGCCCCATACCAACCACTGTGAAGAAAATTAACTCGGCCCTAACCAAAACCAGCACAAATCTGTAAAAATATTTAGTGCCTGAAAGTTCACATCAATATTACTAAAACTCATATTTCTATATTTATATTCCTCAGCAGCTGTTACCAAAATTAATAAATAGTGCAAAAGAGTACCTAAATAGTCTTATTTTATTACATTGGGAATATCCAGTCTCCTAAAATTCAAAGCGAGAAACTTGTCAAGAAATATAAAACAAAAAGGGGAATGAAAACTGCAGTGAGATAACCAAACTATTGTCCGAAATAAGATGACAAGACAAACTGCTAAAAACAATTTTGATACTGCAATGTTTTAGCATCACTATACTAACAGTAGTCTAAGCAAGTAAAAAATACAGTCCGGTGACAGAGTAAAGTAATAAAGTAATAACAATTGTGGACTACTTTGAAATGAACAGAAAGCCCAAATTGTTTCAACTATGATCCCAAAGACAAACTTTCTTTTGTAATTACATCATCTGTGTCTAATACCACATTGTCACAGTACTATGAAATCAGTTTAGTATCTGTAACATGTTGATATTAATACTTGACCAATTCACTCACATAGACTTAAGAACTGTTCAGAAACAATATTTTGAGAGCAATCCCAAGTCAGTCAAGACAAAGTTCAGTTCTGCAGTTCTGCACAGGTCTGCATGGGTCTTATATGTCACTAACGCATAACCCTTCCCACTTCCCAGCACTTTTGATGTTGGATCAGCAATAGATACAAAGATCAGATACAAAGTTTTTTTTTATCTTGTCTCTTAACATGATTTTTTTCATTCCTTAATGAAAATACAATACAAAAAATTATATTCTGTGTTCAATTGATTTTTAATCTGTACTTATTTTCTATAATCTCTAGTTATATTATTTTCTATAATACGAAGGTAAGCGTAAAATAATCTTAAGAGGAGGAGAAATAGTAGATATGTATTCCACGTTTTTCTCAGATATACATATTAAGAGGGATAATGTTCCATTAAAAAGGTGACTACTGTCTATTGTCTCTTAGAAATGCCTAAAAAGAAAGCTCTGAAGGGTGTTTTCTGGGCATAATTCATTTTGAATGCATAGACTTTCAAATTACCAAGTAGATTAAACATCACCTCATTGAAGAAACACATCTTTTGTGTAAAAAAGGCAAATCTCAAAAGGGTTAATCTTGAGGTGGAAATGTGAAAACAGCACACATTCTATGCAGAAACCACCGAGAAAAGCTACATAACCAAAACCTATTTCTTTCATAAGCTGTGATATGTTCTTTCTATCTATTTGTATGTTTTCCTTAAACTTGCTTAGTTGTTCATTAATATGAAGGAGTCAAAATATTTTTGGAAACAATTAAATAAGCTGTTTAGCACACAAAATGTAACTACATACCTATCCAACACACCTCTCCATAAATCAGATGCAACTTGGTGATACATCCATAACTGTTTAGTTAATGTGGCAAAAAAGGACACTTATTTCATGATTTATAACAAATGAAATCAGAGAATCCTTGATGGGGAATAGTGATTGAGACTGGAAAGTCTGAGCATAACTAAAGATTGTTTAAAATTTTCCAAAACCAAATATTTTTTGATGCTGTAATACGTAACTGAGAATTTTGCGGTTCTTTGCAGGGACAGACTTGCCTGGTTATTTTCCATGAAAATTTATACAAAGATATTCTGATGCTGTAAAAAGCAACAAAAGAGATATAGCAGACAGGAGAAACTTTCTTAAGTGGACTATTAATTTAAAAGGACTAGGAAAATCTAGGGCTTCAAAAAGGTAAGAAGGCTGAACCAATGGGATGCTGAAATGGTGCCATTGAGCAGAGCTGTATAGCCCAGACAGAGGGAAGCAGAATGTGTGCTGGTTTAAAAGTTAACCAGCAAGGCAAAATGAACTCAATTCAAAAGAGAGATTTATAGGTCAGAATAACAATTTATTAAAATAATGCAATAAGTACAATTATACAGACAGACAATTGGTTTTAACCCACAAAACCCAAAGGTACAAACCCAGCACCCTGGGGTATGAACAAAAGTGGTGTACCTTGGCCCACCCCCCGAGTCCAAAGCAAAGGGAGAGGGAATAAACCTGCTGGTGGGAGAGCTGCTGCAGTCTGGTCAGAAGTGGTGATTGCAGTCCAGT
>NW_020925192.1:252876-265376 GCF_003984885.1 Neopelma chrysocephalum
TACACCCATCCAGGGATGAATTGGTCCCAGCCGTTCTAACCAGGACAGAATGTTTCCACAAATGCCTCCACTAGGACATGTCAGTTTTTACTCAGAGACACCATCCCTCTCTTTGCTGCAAGGATTTAAAATTTTTCTATTAATTAAAGAAAGCAACACTTAACATACTTCAGCGGATTTACAATATTAAAGAAGTGCTAGTTGAAAGTTACATCTAGAGGCTCCAATCCACCACTACATATAGAACTACCACAGACCAGGTCAGCATGGCTTCATGCATCTGCATCATGAATACCTCAAAGGGCAGAGATGCAAAAACTTCCTAGGCAACTTGTTTGAGTGTTGCACTATCCTCTCAGTGAGTAAAAATTTTTTTTTCATCTATTCTCTTCCACTTAGCCAACTGTAGAGGGTGACTATGCTGATTGACAATGATTTGTGCTTGGAAAAAGCAATTGATTTTATTTTCATGGATTGTACAGTCATGCTCCATCATTTTTCCAAGGCCTTGAAAGAGAATGATAACCTGCAGTTCCTCAGGTCAATATTTTGCTTCCTTCAGCCATGACTTTAGTTTCTGTTTTCTTTCATTTATGAGCACGAAACGCTCCAAATAATAAAAAATTATGTTCTGATCATCATTCCAAGAAGAAAATGGGAATATCAAATGAAAGAGAAGTATTTTTATTTCCCCAAATTCAGCACTGAACAGCTATATCAATAGCATCCCCTGAAAACACTGAGGTAATAACTAAAAATTGTCCTCTGACACATTTGTGTTTCCCACTGGTGTCGTGTATCTTAGAAGTTAACATACCTTACATACCAGGACATGCTATATTTTACAGTTGCTATGGCAATTGCTAATTGGATATTTATTCAAAGAGTAAATAGTGTGGTAAAAAAGCTATGCAATGAGCTAGACAATCCTAAGGATATCTAGAATGGTATTAACATGCACACTTTCACTTTGAAAAATTTCTGTATTGTCATTTCTTTCAGGTTATCAAACACCTGCTTACAGAATCTAACCCAATTTCAAAGCTTTTCACCCGTGAAACGTTCCAGTTTTTACATGCAGGTCTAACATCAGCTGAACTGCTGTAACATGAAGTTCAATGTTAATAAACAGGTTGGTCTTTCTGTGAAGAAAGACGAAAGGTCATTGTGGGACTGTTGAGCACATTCTGCTGAGGGCCACATTGAACTCTAAGAAAATTGCCCCAAGAAGTCAAGAGAAGCTCAGACTTTCCTCAAAATCACATAGCTGATGATTTGTACTTAGTCAGTGCTGCATTCCAGCTTTTCTGATGTCGACAAGGATATCTCTGGTTGATCTGAACTTGATCAGGAGAGGGGGAACGTGGAAGAAGAGAGAAGATCAAACTGCATCTGAGTCTATACAAATTCTAATTACCTACTGAGAAGAAGGACATTTCACTCATTTTCTGTTGTTAACTACAAAAAGGACATTGGCCTGCAAGAATTCTTTTCAAGAATTTCCAGTAAAATTCTCGATGTCTAGCCTTGCTACTCCAGCTTGCTAAACCACAATGCAGAAACATTTGCAATTCACTGAAAACACAGCCTTACATAATTAAATAGTATTTTTCATTCCTAAATTGTGTGTTTATTACAAGGACAAAGACATTTGTATAAGAGTCACTGTACATTACCTGAGAAATTACTGTTATAAATGCGTAGATATCTGTCATAATTATGATTTTGGTGCTAGATATTGACTAGACATGAGGGGCTTCATACAGTTTGAAAGACTTGATTAAGTATTTTTTAGTTTATTAGTGAATTGTGATACTTAAATTTGCATAGCATTTTGAAATCGTTAGGAACACTGTTTCCAGTTTTATCTGTTGGACTTTTTTTTGTACTTTTATATAGGGAGATACATCTGACTACTTATGGGAGTTCTATCCACTCAATACTGCAAACTTCAAAATCAACTGCACAGAATATATTATGGTCATTTGAAAATTACCTTATATTTAAATAACAAGAATTTATTCAGACTTTTAAATTAATTTTTTTTTGCAGTGTTACTTATCTAGATCTTTAGTAAACTGAGTAGAAAGCTCAGTTCAGTAGTGAAATCATAATGGATTTGAGGAGCTCAGAATAGCTTTTCTCAGTTTTATTGTTTCACACTTCAGTAGTAGCATTTGGATATTTTATGAATGATGACATATATAAATATAAATGACTTTATATTTTTAAAGCAAAGTTGCTATGTATAGAGAAACATGTCGTTTACCACCTTTAAAATTTCACAGGAAATCCAAGTTGTTATTAAATCCAGTATAATTTTCTTTCTGGGTTTCACATTATAAAACAGCAAACAATTTTGCTAAATAATCTGTAATTTAGGAGGCTGGAGATTTTTTCCTTTACCAAAAAAACCCCAGCAAACACTCAAAGAAAACAAAACGAAAATCAGAATATAACCTACAAAACCACTAATCAAACTGTGTCTATCATGGTAGCATGATAACATTAACATTCTAATCTTGTGGAATTTTTTGGCAAGTCAGGTAAAGAAAATGAAGTACTATTCTTTCTAAAATTTTAAGTGATTCTTTAAAACGTGATCGTCAGAATATAGTACTCAAAGTGTCTTTTGCTGAAAGAAAAATAATTGTAATCATTCTTTATTTGATTAATATTTCTTCTTATGTTCACAGATAAAATCTTATGTATTTCTACTGGTAAAAGATAGGCATTATATGAATGGCATTTGCCTTGATGGAGGTACTGAGGATACATCCAACAAAGTTACTTACAGTAAGTGGGAAATAAAAACAACCAGTTTATACAACTAGTTTATACAACTAGTATAAAAAGTAAGTTTTACCTTAGTTCATATTACATACCGATCTAATAAATGTTATGTTTTACCTCAGTTCATATTACATACCGATCTAATAAATGTTATCTGCAACTTCATAGTCTGTACAATTGAACATTATACTTACTGTATTTTAATAATTTATATATGTTGCATAGTATTTAGAAAAAAAACCCCAACCTTACTCAAAAAATCAAATTTTAATATGGGGAAACATTATCAATTCTTTTCTTCCAGAGTAAAAAATGTGAAGACATTTTTCAAAGTTATGTTGAAACTACTTTCCTTGTTTTGTAAAATGCTACTGGCAAAAATAATGCTGCTTTTATAATGTTACTGTAGTGACATATTTGTAAAACAGCATGTAAGCACTCATAAAAGGGTAATGACTTAAGTGATGATAAAACAAGCTTTTAGGTAGAGATACACTGAGGTGCTAGTATTCATGTGCAACAGTAGTAACATTATCTGTTTATTTCTTCTCTTCTACAACTCTAGGTTTTACAGGGTAAGAATGGTTAGTATCTGGTGCAAGTCAGTTTGGGACATTATTGGTGCATCTACAGTGCCGTTTTACTTCAGTTCAAAAATGCAGTTTGGAAGAAAATCTCAACATCAGTATATCTAACCATAGCTAGCTGGCCACAAGTTATTGTGAGGACTCTTACAGCATGTTTGCCAGGGTTTTGAGCTGCAAGGCGCAGTCTTGGAGAACATCTGAAATGCAGTAATACATGAGATCATACTAGCAACTTGCTAATGAGATTGTAATTTTTCTATTTATGAAAGCATATGAGAATGAGTAACATGAATCATGTGAAGAAAGAGTCTTAGAGCATTCACTTCCAGATTAATCCAGATACATACTTTCTTTGTAGATGGTCAATCCTTTTTAAGGATAGCTTGTAAGCATAAAAAGCAGGAAATTCATGACTAGAAGCTCAGGACTACCAGTCCTTCAAGGTAGACTTAAAGCACATACATATATTGTTGCATGCAAAGGAAGATCAAAATTAGTAGAATTAGACAAAATAGACAAAATAAATGCATGGAAAGATTAAATAGCAACAAGGGAACCAATGCCTTTATCTTCATTGCAATCTTTTGGAAGGATGAAATTCACAGAGCTCAGAGTGAAGTGTTCTTATCTGAGTGGATCTGGCTGTGGAATTACCTTTTTAGAGGAAATTAATATATGAGGAAATTAACTTATTGATAAAGGTTTTGAACTTCTAGATGATAACTTTTGCAAAGCAATGTCTCTACTAATAATTTTCAAATGTTCTAACCCCAGAGAAATGCCTTCTACTCTACTCTTAAGGGAAAACAGAGCCTCTAAGTACATTTCAAGTCAATACACTTTCCTCATAAGGAAGTAATAACTAATAATAATAGAGAACAATACAAAATTCAAAGTTTAAATTGACATTAAATGTACACTGAATGTAATTGTTTTAAAGATTTTAATGAAATGTTTCATTTGAAATATATATTTGATGAATAAAAACTTTAAAAGAAAAACTTTGCTTCCCATGTCTTTTCATTTGGAAGTTTTCTACGTCACATGTGGAATGAGACTCATTCACTTTACAGTAGCCATCTAGATGAGAAAAATAAACTTTAATAATTTAAGAATTTTTCCCATCCTTTTTTGTACATATGTGGGCATGCACATCTGTTTATATGTTTAGTTTAAGAGAGAGACTGAGAGAGAGATATCGGTTCTTCTGTATTGCACATCAAGACAAAATCAATCTTTTGAAAATGAAAGGCAAACATGCTCACTCGTACCTGCTCCACACACCATTAAGTGAGTTAACTTCCCTGCTGACTCAAGACTGACTCCTTGCTCAGCCCAGTTAAGACCAGGTCTTATATCCACAAGGGTCTGCTAAATATGGGATGCTGGAACTCACCCCTCTCCTTTTCTGAGTCAGTAAATAATTAATGACTGACTCAAAATCAAACATACCATGAAAAGAAAGCAAAAAAGCACCATATCAGAATGGTCAACAACTTTGCAGACATGATTTGCTTTAAGGGACTTTCAAGAGAGAGGTTTAAAAACACTGAGCCAACTAAATTAGAAAAGAATTAAAAAGTGAGTTGCTCATGTTCTACAGAGTAATAATGCCAGTGTGATCTGATTCCCATACCACTGTCCATGAGTTCTTTAAACTTCCTAAGTCTTAGCTTCCTGTTCTGATAAGACTAACCACACTTAACACAGAATCCTTTGTGCCACAGCTCTCCAAACACAAGGTAGAAATAGGAAAATTCCATCTATATAACAACTCATTTATATAGAGGGCACAGGGGAATGACTAAATGAGTTCACCTCAAAAGTACAAGTAGACATGCTGTGGTTTAACACATCTATTTGAGGAAAAAACAAACCACCATAGTTAAGAAGGAGAGAAACCAATATGGGCTAATGAAAAGAGGGAATGAGTGTGCTCATTCTAAGTGATAAAGGCCTCACACAGTAGAAATCTTAAAAACCAAATAATTGGACAAGACTGCATGCTGGCACTGCTCAGAGAAGGCAGACAATGAATTTTGCTACTAACTTTAATATTCTACTTGCTCCATAAACTGTAAAATAAAGAGTGAAATATAAATTGCAGACTCAGCACTGAGAATGAACATGAACAGAGAGATAAATCTTCTGATACATCAAGCTAACAATATGAAAAAAATAACCATCAGGTTTAAAGATACCTTTGTGCTCACCAATTCTGAAGGTCTCTAGTGTAAACTCAAGACTTCAAACTTTGCAATATGAGACAATTTTGGAGGTTATGGAAGAGGAAGGAATTGACTGTTCTTCCAACCTATATCTAGCCCATAATGATACCATATTTCAAAGGAATCTTTGAATTTGTGTGTTATGCAGATTAATGTAGTAGTGTATGGATTTTTTCCCCTCTACCAATCATAGACAGAAAAAAACACAGATAAATACTTTATCTTTATAAATACCTTTAGGTAGAGTATTTAGTAGCATAAATATCCTGAATTTTATATGCATTTGAGAACAAACACTAAGTTTACAATTCTCACTACTCCACTGATGACTGTGTAGCACTTCTGTGGCACAAAGCACCTACAGCACTGATTTAACTAGACAGTGCAATATTTGTACCACTAGGATAAGATTAATTAGTGTCATAATTTAACTAATGGCCTTAGACTACAGCAAATAAAATAAAAGTACACATTTCCCTAACATTCCTGTATAGGAAGACATAGAGGAAAAGTCAGATGAGGGGAAAAAACCCACACAAACAGGTAAAAGGGATGAAAAAAGGCATTCAAATTAAGTTTCATTTAAAATTGACAAAAATTCTGGGTTTATCTTGTTTTCAGATACATAAGGCCAACTTGGAAAAATATATATATAAAGCTTTCGCTATGCTGGAATTATATACTTTTCATTTTGTCATCTGCAACTTGATTACAATCTTTCTGTGTGGTACTTACTGAAATATACCTACAAATGAAGAAAAATAATAACCTTCCTCTTCAATGTGCTTTTCATGTCATATGCATTCCTAATCTCTGTTTGTAGAAGCCACAGTGCAAGTTCTTCTTTTGCAGAAAATAATTTGGATTCAGAGTCTCCCAATATTAAAGGAGGATAATTTGGGCTCACTATTTAAAAGGTATTTCATAACTCTTCTTTTTGCATCTACCTATGAAATTACCAAAGCTGCAGGTGGGTGAATGAGGATGCACTACCACCGAGTCTGCTCCCCCTGAAAGTTACTTTAGCAAGTGAGAGCATCATCCCTAAGGTGCTCTCTAGGCAATGCATGCTATTTGCAATTATGGAAGAGTAACCTGAAGAGGCTGTTGTTCATCTTCTGATTTTAACTATTGAACTCTCAACTCAGTATTTTTTCAATCACAGTGTACTCCACCAGTATCTTTCCAGTACAACATACTGAAGGTGTACTGTTGCAGACAAACCTCTGAATTAGGCTATTGAAAAACTCTAGTAGGTTTTCAATTACAAGTATGCAGTGTTAACATGTCTATGTACTTAGTTATGAATTATGGAATCTTCTTTTTTAAAAAAAACACTCATCACACCCTAAGAGAATATGTGAAATTCTTAGAGAAGCAGCACAGAGAAGCCACAGAGACTAAATACCTAATGAAAATGAACATTGGCGTTCATCATCTTCTTGAACTTTTTGCCTACAGTACAGATCAGAGAAACTGCTGCTGCAGTAAATACACTGACATTAACTTTGGAACCATTTTTGTTTAGGAAAGCCTACTGTATGCATTTGTATGATATTCTGCCACATGGAGAGACACAGAGGACAGAGGCTCAACTGTTCAAATTATTCTTCATTAAGAAGCTTCGTGTCTGAAAAAAAATTCTAAAGTTCCACAAGAGGATCTGATTTGCAGTAAGGTAAACATGAATGCTTTACTAGTATTTGCATATCCTACATGTTACAGAGACAACTTTCCAAACCAAACAAAATACTGTCCCCGTAGCTGGCTTCAAGCTATGTGTGGCTTGGGATTTTTATGATGTGGTAGAAACCACTTTACTGTTGTCACGGTTTGAGACAATTTGGAGGGGCAGAGATCTCAGACAGAAGTCTCCTCCCTCAGATTCAATACCCCTGGTTTCTCTAATACAGAGAGAGAGAGAGAAAGAGAAATCAAATATACCCCAATGTAAGTGCAAAAAGGAGAATGCTAGTAACAATACTGATAAAGTTGGGTTAAACCAACTGATGAGGAGAAACTTGATGTGCCCCACCCACCAGAACAAATTGAGATGGTGGCTGGCCTCCCCCAGCTGAAGAAAACACATGTGGCCACAGGACAGAGACAAGATGGGCCACCCTTCCTCATGGTTTGCCCTCCCTCCTCCATGTCTGGAAAACCTGTCAGGAAATGACAGATAGCTGGAATTTGATACTGGCAGACACTTGGGTCTAGAGTGAGGCTGCAGTGTTGGTACAGACAGTTGGAACAGGGCTGTAGACCACCCAGGCAACTGCAAGGACCCACAAGACACCCATTGAATCCAGCAATGAGATTTGGTTGTTGCAGTTTTGATGTTCATTGGTTGAAGTGGTGGTTATTGTCCTGTCCAAATGGTGGTTGCAGTCCTCTTGAAGTGGTGGTCACAGTCCGGATCCATCGAGGTGGTGGTGGAAGCCCCAGGTGGTGAGGGTGTGAGACACTGGATTATTATATTAATTATTGGCTTGGACCAACTGAAGTATTTGTGTGTGGGGCTGGGGGGAAAAGGTGAGGTAATGCCCTATCCCACCCCAGTTGTTTCAAACCTCACTGGCAACCCTGGAGAAGCTGTCAGTCAAAAACAGCCTGGGAGCACTGCCCATACCAGAAGTCCTACCTGGGGGTGGGGAGTGTGGCCACAAGGGAGGCCAAAACAAATAAAAACAGTAACATGTGCTGTCCATGCTTGTTGGAACCCTGACATCTAGGCACGTAGAAGCTGGGCTTGCACAGGATTCCAACAGTAGCTATAATTTTCTCTTTTTCTCTTTCTGTCTTTACTTCTTCTCCTAACCTCCTTTCTTGAAATTTTGGGTAACTTAGGATTGGATGGGCTGGATTGCTAGGTTTTATGGGTTAGCATGTGTTAACTCAGTGCTTTGCGGAATGCCTTATTCTGTCACCCTTTTAATTTTGTCAAGTACTCCTGTTTTCTAAAGCTTACCAGTAAAAGTGCCTCCTGAGAAAACTTGTGCAGCTTTTCTCCTCTATGCTCTCTCTTACGGTTTTAAAAGAATTGAAGGCTCTTTAATATCACTGGTGGGCAGATTTTTGGAGCTTTCTATATTTTTAAAGTAAAACCCCTTCCATGACCTCGTGGAGGCTAGGGTCTTACAAAGGGAAGCCCTGAAACTCAGACGTATATATGCTCAGATTCAGGTGGGAATATCTCCCCTGGGGTGGGGAATTTCACATGGATGATGTAATACTGTGAGTCATGGGATAATTCAGGAGTCTTGAACACCTTCTAAGATGTTGCAGCTGTCTCTTACATCAGTGCAGCTGAATCCATTATGGTTCATTATGACTCATCAACAAGAGGTGAATACCTTCAGGCAAGGTGTGAATGTTCCAGGGAATTATCACAACTGAATCATCTGTGTAAGGAAAAAGAAACCCTATCCCACCTTGCAGGGTTTGCCTCTTTCCTTATCTTGTTTAATACCCAGCTTGTAACCTGAGGTGTTGGGTGTGCACAGTCGTCAGCACTTGGACTGGGCAGCCACTCTGCACATTGATAGCAAAGCACAGTGCTGGTTGAGCCCTGAGCACCAGCAGTCCCGCCTGGGAGGTCATTGCAGGTGGTCGAATGTTTGAGTCATTAATCACTAGCAGTTCAGGCTCTTTAAAGAAGGTAAAACACCAAAAAGCCAAAAAGGCATATTTGAATAAAAGAGAAAAGGTGAGTACCAGAATTTTTGTGTAACCCAGGACAGCTGTGTAAGAAAAAAAAGGAGGCAACTTGAACCAGTTATTCAATACCTGTCTTTGGCCTCTCCGGTATTTCTGAATAAAGTATACAAAAAGCACTTTTTCTTGGAATTAATTTTTTTTAAAAATCAGAATGAATTTCACAATATTTGTAGAAAGCTCACAGAATATATACTTCAATAGATGAGAAGAATTCATGAACATGTCCGTTTCTCAGTAAAAAATTGCCCATGTAGGTTCATGCTTTTTCTGTGTAAAATTCATACATATATTTGTTAAAAACACCATATTACTTAATAAAAACCAAGCAGAACACATATGGGTTTACCAAACATTGAGTAAGGAGGGTTAGAAAGTATTTCACTCTGTTACAATATACCCAACTCAGTTGAAAAACAGAAGTTTCTAGAACTTTCATTCGTGCAAAAAACCTTTAGAATGAATGTCTAAGGAAGGAGGAGGTAATCAATAACATCCAAATCAGGGGAATCACAACTTTAATGTAAATATTTTAAATTTAATTTATTATTTTAAAAACTCTTTATTTTAAAGTCTCTTTAAATGTCACACACTCAGTTTGAATTGTTTCATAGAAGTTTGAGGTAATACAGCATAATGATGATAAAATATTCTTTTGAAGGTGAGAACATCGTGCTGAATGCAAATAACTGTTCTCAGAGACCTGGTCTTCTGGATGTCAAGGTAGTGTGCATTTACAAGACCTCTCCTGTTCACAACCAATGAAGTATCAAGGAGTACATCAAATAACCACGAGAGGAGCTGAAGCTGAAAGATATGAATAGGGTTTTAACCTAAGAATAAAACATGTAGTATTAAGACTCTGCAAAAATATAGCTCAACCTATCCATCTTATTTTTTCTCCTTTCTCTAAAATTAAGCTATATTTTATCCACACACAATATATTGCATTAATTTTGCTAATTTCTAATCCTAGGAGAGAAACTGTTATGTTGCTGAAAATGTGTCCTGGCTGTTAGATTTTCATTCCATCAAATATGTTTTACATCTACATATATAAAACACAGACCACAGTTATTGATAAGGAATTCAATATACATTTTACCATAGCTAATAATAATAATGACATGCTCCTGTATTATCACCTAAGAAATATCTATTGTGGGACTGTCTTTTACTTTAAAGACTATTAAAGTCAAGCAAAAATTTAATCACTTTAAGAAAAGCTTTATTCCAGTCTGCAAAATGCTGTTTTGTAAATTAAACTTCTACATGTGTTATTCTGATGAACTGATTTCACTAAATCCTTTAAAAATATATTGAATTCCTATTTGAAATTTTATCTAATCTTTTATAGTACCTAAAAGAAGCATACCATATAAAATATGTGGCTGGGACTGACTTCACCAACTCACTTATGTTAAACATGTCTTTTCTAATCAAATCCTATATGTTTTATATGCATTGAAAAATAATTACAGCAACATATTAATATCGCTATGAGACTTGATATAGGCACTCTGTGGAATAGCATTACAGCCATAACTCAGATCTTGTTATCTTTGGGAAAAAAAAGTATGCAGTATGTGTCTAATCAAGAGATGAATTTTAAATAAATCCCTTAAGAAGTCCCAAACATAATGAACCTAATGAAGATTAACACAGTGTGAAACAGAGCAGAAATAGAATCAGAGACAGCATAAATCAGTGCTCAGGCTGGAAGTTCTTAAAAGCTCATATTATAATTTTGAAAACAATTATCTTAAGAGGTCTTAATAACGAAAGAGCAATAAAGCTATTAGAGCCATCCTCCAGAGAGCTCCACTTCACCTTGTTATTAAATTGTTAAAACACAAATAATGCACTTTGGGCTGGATGACCTCCATATTTGTTAACATGAACTCTCTCTGTTTTAAAGCAAGATCACCAAACAGGACTCAATCTAGGAGCAAAGAGATTAAGCAACTTAAACAACACATTCAAATATAAAATCATCAAGGTAATGATTAAAATCAATTATGAGAGAGAAGAGAGAATATATTTTTTTCCCCTTTCATCATAACTCTGATTACTAGTGACCAATTTTAAAACAGTGAGTGTCAAGTGGCTTATTATTATTAGTGTCCCATTACTCAGGTTTATTCCTGTTATAGGGCAGATTATCAGAGACATTCTCAAATAAAAAATGTAAAGACTGCACACTATTTTACCTACCTGCCTATGTATTTTTACTTGCACTAAACAAGTCTAAGCCGAATTTATCACCTTTCAAAAACAATTTTGAAAACAGCTTCAGTCTACATTTGTTTTAAAGAGATAGTGAAGGAGGCATCATTTCCACTTTTAAAGACTTTTTTAGTTTTTTTTCAAAACTTTCCCTACAAAAGATGACACCGCTGTTCTAGATTAAAAAGTAATTAAAGTGGAGCAGGATAGGACATTTACATTCCTTACATAAGACTTATTTTTACCTTGTCCTGATAATACGTAATAATACTAAAATCATACCACCATCTCCTGCTTATTGTGCTTATTAGCAACAGGAACATAGTTATACAACAAGTCACCTTACAGAGGCAACAGTGTAGTGATTTCGTCCTATGGAACCTCAATATTATTGATTTGCAGGAAGTAGGTTTAGAATGAAGACCTGACTCCTCCTTCATGTGCTTCATATCTTGATCTGAATGAAGAAACTACCTGTAAGAGGCTGTTAAGTCCCAGTTATGCCTGCTGGGGTTTTTGGGTATGAAATACATTTAATTTCATTTTATTATAGAGATTTCAGAGGACAGGTTTTTTTTGGTTTTACTCTGAATCTGAAAAAAAAAAATCCTTTTATTCCTACAGGGATACACTGAAGCCAGGGCTTCGGTTTGCAGAATCAGATTCTTTACTGTGCAAGAAAACCTTGCACATGACTTCAGTTCTAATAAACATCACAAGCAAACAGTTCCCTCACTATTTAATTGAATGAAAGAGTTAAGTGGAGCTTCTTGATCAGACATAATGATATCTCCAGTAGATGAAAAAAATTCTGTGATATTTAACCCAAATTATGAAATGAAGCACTTTGACAGCACCTTCTTTGACATGGACATTTTCCCCAAAAGGCTTGTATATCTGCAGACTTTTTATTGTCCCTGCGCAGTTGCATTGACTAAGTTGCCCAACCAGT